>NC_057808.1:157345644-157645644 GCF_018294505.1 Triticum aestivum | reverse complement strand
TTTGAATAGATGAATCTGAGATTGTGTGCTGCATATCGTATAATCATACCCACGAGTGGATGACACCTAAGGTTTATCAATCCATGGGAGGCGTAGGTTGAAGATGGTCTCTCTCAAACAACCTTGCAACCAAATAACAAAGAGTCTCTTGTGTCCCCAACACACCCAATACAATGGTAAATTGTATAGGTGCACTAGTTCGGCGAAGAGATGGTGACACAAGTGCAATACGGATGGTAGATATAGATTTTTGTAATTGAAAATATAAAAACAGTAAGGTAACTAATGATAAAAGTGAGCGTAAACGGTATTGCAATGCTAGGAAACAAGGCCTAGGGTTCATACTTTCACTAGTGCAAGTTCTCTCAATAATAATAACATAATTGGATCATATAACTATCCCTCAACAGGCAACAAAGAGTCACTCCAAAGTCACTAATAGCGGAGAACAAACGAAGAGATTATGGTAGGGTACGAAACCACCTCAAAGTTATCCTTTCTGCTCGATCTATTCAAGAGTTCGTAGTAAACTAACACAAAGCTATTATTTTCGTTCAATCTATCATAGAGTTCTTACTAGAATAAAACATTAAGGCAGAAATCAACCAAAACCCTAATGTCACCTAGATACTCCAATGTCACCTCAAGTATCCGTGGGTATGATTATACGATATGCATCACACAATCTCAGATTCATCTATTCAAACAATATAAAGTACTTCAAAGAGTGCCCCAAAGTTTCTATCGGAGAGTCAAGACGAAAACGTGTGCCAACCCCTATGCATAAGTTCACGAGGTCACGGAACCCGCAAGTTGATCACCAAAACATACATCAAGTAGATCACGTGATATCCCATTGTCACCACAGATAAGCACACGCAAGACATACATCAAGTGTTCTCAAATCCTTAGAGACTCAATCCGATAAGATAACTTCAAAGGGAAAACTCAATCCATTACAAGAGAGTAGAGGGGGAGAAACATCATAAGATCCAACTATAATAGCAAAGCTCGCGATACATCAAGATCGTACCACCTCAAGAACACGAGAGAGAGGGATCAAACACATAGCTACTAGTACATACCCTCAACCCTGAGGGTGAACTACTCCTTCCTCGTCATGGAGAGCGCCGGGATGATGAAGATGGCCAGCGGAGAGGGATTCCCCCTCCGGCAGGGTGCCGAAATAGGGTCCCGATTGGTTTTTGGTGGCTACAGAGGCTTGCGGCGGCGGAACTCCCGATCTAGGTTATTGTGACGCCCGGATAATTAGGCTACAGAAATCCCGCATTAACGATGCCATGTCACCTCGGTTACTGTTGATGATCTTGCATTAGTTCTAAAAGGATTAAAATTCAACATTCGAATTAAAGTTAAGACAATTAAAGTTTTCAAAAGTCAAAACTAAAATGTTCGGTTTGTGGCAAATAATCCCTACATTACTTTGATGAAGAAACCACATTTTTATAAAATAATTAAATGCTCTAAGATAAGTAAAACAGTAGTTGAAACAATTATTTGAATGTCTCTTAAATGATTAAATTATTGCAAACCACTTTTTATATTCAAAAACAATTGTGGCAGAGGTATAACTACTATTACTAATTTAGGTGTTAGTAGATTTTGTAAACCTAGATTTTAAAAGAAAAGAAACTAAGATAAAACAGAAAAATAAATAAAAGAAAAGAAGAACAATTCGAAATTAAAGTAACAGAAAAGGGACCCCCCTGGCCAACTGGGCCGAACGGCCCAGCCGGCCAGCCCATTAGCCCAACCGGCCCCCTCACACTCCACCTTATTCCCCCCTGGACAGCCAAACCCTAGTGGTTCGACCGCACACTCCCCCCGATTCACTCGCTCCCTCTGCCCCTCCCCCGATCCAGATCGAGGAGCAGAGACTCCGGCGAGGGCGCCGCCCCGCGCCCGGACGCCGGCGCCCACTCAGTGCCGCACCTCGCCGCACGTCTCGCCCTCCTCCCCGAAGCCCACCTCGTCGCGACGCCACCCCCTCCTCTAGATTGTTCCGCCGTCGCCGCCCGGAACGCCACCGCCATGACCACCTCGTCGTCCTCCTCAACACCTCGCCGGAGCTGCCGCGCCACTGCACCTCGTCACCACGTCGCCGTCGTCACCGTCTCCTCCCCGCGCCCCACTGCCTTGACCCTATGCTACCGCGGTGAGGCCTCGTCCTCCCCTGTCCCCGCGTCGTCTGCGCCTCCCTCGATGCGCCACCACGCGCACGCGCAACACCGTGTCGGCCACGCCGTCGCCCCCTTGCCGCTCCTGACCGTGCCCCACCGCGAGCTGCAGCAGCAGCTGCTGTGCTGCAGCGCTACCGCCACCACCACTGCAGCCCCCACGCTCGCCCGCTCGTGCGTGGCCGCGCCAGCTCACGGAGCGCCCCCGCAACCGCCTCACCTTCGCTCAGGCGCACACACGCGCCCGCCCCGTCACCTCGGGTCCGCCCCGATGGGCCCCCGCTGCCCACCACCCGCTCGGGTGACATCCGCACCCGAGCACCCGAACCCGATAGGCCCCTATGGGCCTATGGCAAACGCCCCCCCCCCAGAACGTTTATAAAAAAACAAAACAAAAGGAATTTTGAAAAATAATAATAATAAATAAAAATGAAAATAATAAATTAATTAATGAATAAATTAATTAGCGAATTAATTAAGTTAGTTAACTCTGTTTAGTGATGTAATTAATTAGTTAGTTTAATTAAACAGTAATTAGAATAATCAGAGTATGACAGCTCGGAACCACGCGTCAGTTTGACCCAGTCAACGCCCTGTTGACTGCTGACGTCAGCATGCACTATTCTGGATAATGCTGATTTAAAATAATTATGTAAATTCTAAAAATGATTAAATCTTATAAAATTAATATAAAATAAACCGTAGCTCGGATGGAAAAACTTTGTACATGAAAGTTGCTCAGAACGACGAGACGAATCCGGATGCGCAACCCGTTCGTCCGCCACACATCCCTAGCATAACAAACATGCAACTTTCCTCCTCCGGTTCATCTGTCCGAAAAACGAAACACCGGGAATACTTTCCCGGATGTTTCCCCTCTTCGCCGGTATCACCTCCTACTGCGTTAGGGCACACCTAGCACCGTTACTTGTCATGTCACGCATCGATATGCATATGTTTGCATTGTATTCATTGTTTCTTCCCCCTCTTCTCTCCGGTAGACTACGAGACAGACGCCGCTGCTGGTGCCCCGATCGACTACGTTGTTGAGGACCCGTCCTTCTTGCCAGAGCAACCAGGCAAGCCCCCCCCCCCCGTGATCACCAAATATCGCCTATTCCTTCTCTCTACTGCTTGCATTAGAGTAGTGTAGCATGTTACTGCTTTCGGTTAATCCTATTCTGCTGCATAGCCTGTCATTGTTGCTACAGTTGTTACCCTTACCTACAATCCGAAATGCTTAGTATAGGATGCTAGTATTCCATCAGTGGCCCTACACTCTTGTCCGTCTGGCATGCTATACTACTGGGCCGTGATCAGTTCGGGAGGTGATCACGGGCATATGCTATATACTTCATACTGTTACATTACTTATGATATTGTTCGAAGATGGGGGCTGAAGGGGCAGGTGGCTCCATCCCGGTAGAGGTGGGCCTGGGTTCCCGACGGCCCCCGACTGTTACTTTGTAGCGGAGCGACAGGGCAGGTTGAGACCACCTAGGACAGAGGTGGGCCTGTCCCTAGTCGTCGTTCGTGGTTACTTTAAAATAACACACTTAACGAGATCTTGGTATTTGATCTGAGTCTGGCCACTGGCCTATATGCACTAACCAACTACGCGGGAACAGTTAGGGGCACTCGACGTCATGGTATCAGCCGAAGCCTTCATGACGTCAGTGACTGAGAGGCGCGCGCCGGGTTGGACCGCGTAACGCAACTTCGTTTGTAATGGAGGTTGCTAGGTCTGCTCACCGTCCGCGTTCGCAACGTGCAGGTGTGCAATGGGCGATGGGCCCAGACCCCTGCGGGCATAGGATTTAGACCGGCGTGCTGACCACTCTGTTGTGCCTAGGTGGGGCTGCGACATGTTGATCTTCCGAGGCCGGCATGACCCAGGAAAGTGTGTCCGGCCAAAGGGGATCGAGCATGTTGGGTTATGTGGTGCACCCCTACAGGGCAATTTATCTATTCGAATAGCCGTGATCTTCGGTAACAGGACGACTTGGAGTTGTACCTTGACCGTATGACAACTAGAACTGGATACTTAATAAAACAAAACCTTCCAAGTGCCAGATATAACCCGGTGATCGCTCTCACACAGGGCAACGAGGGGAGGATCGCCGGGTAGGGTTATGCTATGCGATGATACTTGGTGAACTTACCATCTATTCTCTTCTACATGCTGCAAGATGGAGGCTGCCAGAAGCGTAGTCTTCGACAGGACTAGCTATCCCCCTCTTATTACGGCATTCTGCAGTTCAGTCCATCGATATTGCCCCTTTACACAGATACCCATGCATATGTAGTGTAGATCCTTGCTTGCGAGGACTTTGGATGAGTACTCACGGTTGCTTTTCTCCCTCTTTCCCCCCTTTCCTTTCTTCCTGGTTGTCGCAACTAGATGCTGGAGCCTTGGAGCCAGACGCCACCGTCGACGACGACTCCTACTACACCGGAGGTCCCTACTACTACGTGCAGGCCGCTGACGACGACCATGAGTAGTTTAGGAGGATCCCAGGCAGGAGGCCTGCGCCTCTTTCGATCTGTATCCCCGTTTGTGCTAGCCTTGTTAAGGCAAACTTGTTTACTTATGTCTGTACTCAGATATTGTTGCTTCCGCTGACTCGTCTATGATCGAGCACTTGTATTCGAGCCCTCGAGGCCCCTGGCTTGTATTACGATGCTTGTATGACTTATTTATGTTTTTAGAGTTGTGTTGCGATATCTTCCCGTGAGTCCCTGATCTTGATCGTACACGTTTGCGTGCATGATTAGGGTACGATTGAATCGGGGGCGTCACAGTTATGTTTTGGAAGTTTGGGTATATATAAGAGGTTTTGGCATCGGGAACAAGTCAGGGGGTCTCCGAGGCGGCCACGAGGTAGGGGGCACGCCCAGGGGGTAGGGCACGCCCCCACCCTCGTGGGTGCCTCGGGACTCCTCTGGCACATCTCCGGTGCTCCGTGGGCTTGTTCTGGTCCAAAAATAATCTCCGTCAATTTTCAGGTCAATTGGACTCCGTTTGGTTTTCCTTTTCTGCGATACTCAAAAACGAGGAAAAAACAGAAACTGGGACTGGGCTCTAGGTTAATAGGTTAGTGCCAAAAATCATACAAAATAGCATATATATGCATATAAAACATCCTAGATGGATAATATAATAGCATGGAACAATAAAAAATTATAGATACGTTGGAGACGTATCAAGCATCCCCAAGCTTAATTCCTGCTCGTCCTCGAGTAGGTAAATGATAAAAACAAATTTTTTGATGTGGAATGCTACCTAACATATTTACCAATGTAATTTTCTTTATTATGGCAAGAATATTCAGATCCATAAGATTCAAGAAAAAAGTTTAATATTGACATAAAAACAATAATACTTCAAGCATACTAATCAAGCAATTATGTCTTCTCAAAATAACATGGCCAAATCAAGCTATCCCTACAAAATCATATAGTCTGGCTATGCTCTATCTTCATCACATAAAATATTTAAATCATGCACAACCCCGATGACAAGCCAAGCAATTGTTTCATACTTTAGTATTCTCAAACTTTTTCAACTTTCATGCAATACATGAGCGTGAGCCATGGACATAGCACTATAGGTGGAATAGAATGGTGGTTGTGGAGAAGACAAAAAGGAGAACATAGTCTCACATCAACTAGGCGTATCAACGGGCTATGGAGATGCCCATCAATAGATATCAATGTGAGTGAGTAGGTATTGCCATGCAACGGATGCACTAGAGCTATAAGTGTATGAAAGCTCAACAAAAGAAACTAAGTGTGTGTGCATCCAACTTGCTTGCTCACGAAGACCTAGGGCAATTTTGAGGAAGCCCATCATTGGAATATACAAGCCAAGTTCTATAATGAAAGATTCCCACTAGTATATGAAAATGACAACATAGGAGACTCTCTATCATGAAGATCATGGTGCTACTTTGAAGCACAAGTGTGGTAAAAGGATAGTAGCATTGCCCCTTCTCTCTTTTTCTCTCATTTTCTTTGTTTTTTTTTGGGCCTTCTCTTATTTTTGGCCTCTTTATTTTTATTTTTATTTTTCGTCCAGAGTCTCATCCCAACTTGTGGGGGAGTCATAGTCTCCATCATCCTTTTCTCACTAGGACAATGCTCTAATAATGATGATCATCACACTTTTATTTACTTACAACTCAAGAATTACAACTCAAAACTTAGAACAAAATATGACTCTATGTGAATGCCTCCGGTGGTGTACCGGGATGTGCAATGAATCAAGAGTGACATGTATGAAAGAATTATGAAGGTGGCTTTTCCACAAATACGATGTCAACTACATGATCATGCAAAGCAATATGACAATGATGGAGCGTGTCATAATAAACGGGATGGTGGAAAGTTTCATGGCAATATATGTCGGAATGGCTATGGAAATTCCATAATAGGTAGGTATGGTGGCTGTTTTGAGGAAGGTAATGGATGGTGTTATGGTACCGGCAAAAGTTGCGCGGCACAAGGGAGGCTAGCAATGGTGGAAGGGTGAGAGTGCGTATAATCCATGGACTCAACATTAGTCATAAAGAACTCACATACTTATTGCAAAAATCTATTAGTTATCGAAACGTAGTACTACGCGCATGCTCCTAGGGGATAGATTGGTAGGAAAAGACCATCGCTCGTCCCCGACCGCCACTCATAAGGAAGACAATCAATAAATAAATCATGCTCCGACTGCATCACATAACGGTTCACCAAACTTTAACACAAGTATTTCTCAAATTTATAACTACTAAACTAGCATGACTCTAATATAACCATCTTCATATCTCAAAACAAGCATAAAGAATCAAACTTCTTATAGTATTCAATGCACTCTATGAAAGTTTTTATTATATCCCTCTTGGATGCCTATCATATTAGAAATAAATTCATAACGAAAGCAAATTACCATGCTGTTTAAGACTCTCAATATAATATAAGTGAAGCATGAGAGTTCATCTATTTCTTCAAAATAAAATTACCGCCGTGCTCTAAAAAGATATAAGTGAAGCACTAGAGCAAATGACAAACTACTCTGAAAGATATAAGTAAAGATCAATGAGTAGTCGAATAATTATGCAACTATGTGAAGACTCTCTAACATTTAAGAATTTCAGATCTTGGTATTTTATTCAAACAGCAAGCAAAACAAAATAAAATAAAATGATGCTCCAAGCAAAACACATATCATGTGGTGAATAAAAATATAGCTCCAAGTAAAGTTACCGATCACGAAGATGAAAGAGGGGATGCCATCCGGGGAATCCCCAAGCTTAGGCTCTTGGTTTTCCTTGAATATTACCTTGGGGTGCCTTGGGCATCCCCAAGCTTAGGCTCTTGCCACGTAACGCCCCAAGACCGACGCTCCAGAAGTCTTCCAGCTACCTTGTTGTCGCCGTGTGTTTAATTTTTTGTTTGTTGCATTTCATCATGGCATCATCTGCATTGCATCGGCATTCGTTACCGTCTTTGTTTTTAAAACTTGAATTCGTTCGTAGTTGCCGCATTCCCCCCTTGTCTTTGGTGACCGTTCCGAGACCAACCGTGTTTTTGGTTCCCTCTTGTCAAACCAACTATCCTCTCTCATCATCCCTCAGACCCCTCGCGCGCGTCCGAAAACTGCTCCGAATCCGAACCGGGCTGTCGTTACCGTGGGTCCGGATCATCCCCCAACATCTATAAAACATCACCGTTTTCTTTGTTGGACTCTCCTAGCTTATTTTTCTTGACCGTCCAATTTCAATCGGAGGGACTAGGTAGCCCCTAAGCTAAACCTTCCTATAAATAGACCCCGAACACTAAATTTTAGGAGCAATGTCCCATCCATCCCCACGCCGCCGCCACTCCACCGAACCCCCCTCGGAATCTCCCCTGCCCGATTCACCCAACCAGCGCTCTCCCTCCTCCTCGTTCCAGATGCCCGAGCCCCCAATCCAAAATTCCTCTCGGCCTCCACCATGTAGCCTCCGACCACCTCCCTCGTCGTGCGCACCCATATACGAGCAGCCCAAGCCGCATCAGCCAGCCGCAGCACCTCCCTGCTCGATGTTGTGCTCGAGGCGCCCGAGTTCCTCGCCCGCTATCACCGGAGGAGCACCAAGGTCTCACCTCTTCCTCCTGTTTCTTTCTCCCTCTCTCTTCTCTCTTCCCTCACCCCGAGCCTCCCTGTCTTTGTGCCTACAGGAGTTTCCGCCGTCGCGCCGTGGTGTCGTTCCCCTGCTTCGTCACGTCCGGGGCCTCTACCTCGCCGGAGCACCGCGTCGCCCGCTCGTTCCCCTGCCTCCTGCATCACGCCCTGTCGCCTGTTGCCTCCTCTCATCGCCTTGGCTCCGGCCAGAATGAGCCGTCCCCGGCCTCCTCGTCAGACCGGATCCCCCCGGCAAGTCCTCGGGTATCCATCCAGGTCCAGGCCGCCGTTCCCCTGCTCCTCCCTTCTCCTTATTTTCTTCCTCCTGCCCCCGCTCACTCTCGATCTCTCTCTGTAACAGCAGCCATCGTCGCCGCCCTACTCAGTTCTTCGCCCGCAACGGCGCAGCCGCCCCGCTCCCCTTCTTCACCGGAGTTCTTCGCCGCAAGACCCTTCCTCGAGGAGCGCCGCCGCCCTGCTGCCAAGTCCCGCCTAGCCAAGCCCCTGCATCACGCCGCTGTTCCCCTGCTGTTGTTTCTGTTCTTCAGAAACGAGCAGCAGCAACTCGAGCTGCTCGCCCCTCTGCTTCGCACGCTGGACCGCCAAGTCCCTCCTGCGCGCCAAGGCCCAGCCTGCACCCCGCGGCCTGCCTCCTCCTCTCCAGCTAGGCCGAGCCCATGGGTGAGCAGCCCTCCAGCCCCTCCTCTCTGTTCAGCCCAGCAGATTTGGCCCGTGGATGTTTTTTTCTTGTCTCCGCGAATTTAGTAATTATCCAAGATTTACATATTTGCACAAAAGTCCCTAGTCTTCATGCATATAATAACTCATCAACCGTGCATCGGATTAAAATGATTTATATATGTAAAATGCTCAGAATTTCATCTAGTTTCATAATATGCCACTCTCATCCATATTTAAAATGTTTAAAATGCTGTTTGTTTAAATTTGCTCGAATGCCATGTTAAAATGATTTATTTCATAGCTTAATAACCGTAACTCGGAATTTAATAAACTTTATATGTAAATGGGGTAGAAAAATGCATAGATTAACTTGGTGCACTTTATTTTGCTGTTTAACAACATTAAAATTGTGTTATGGCAGAACAGTACCAAATCTAAAATATGCATATGAGGATTTTCCGGAATTGTTGTTTGTTATTTCCGGCCTCATTTAAACTTGCCTAAATAGGTAGTTTTGTTATGCTTCACCTTTTGCCATGTTTAACAACATTTAATATTGATGAGTAGCATAAGCAAGAGCGAACTAAATAATTGATGTGGTGTTTTGTCAATACGCAACTCGTTGCATATTGAGCTCCACTTAATTGGTAGTATTGTTTGTTGCATTTTGCCATGCCAAGCCTCATTAAATCAGACATGCATCATACTTGTTTGTTTATCATGCCATGTGTATGTGGTGGTTTTTTACTATGTTGTTTGTTTCTTTCCGGGTTGCTTCTCTCGTTACCTTCGGTTTCATTCGGGAGTCGTGAGGATTCATTCGACTACATCCGTTTGTCTTCTTGATGGACTCGTTCTTCTTCCTAGCGGGATTTCAGGCAAGATGATCATAACCTCGAAATCACTTCTATGTTTGCTTGCTAGTTGTTTGCTCTATTGCTTTGCCGCGCTACCTACCACTTGTTATATCATGCCTCCCATATTGCCATGTCAAGCCTCTAACCCACCTTTCCTAGCAAACCGTTGTTTGGCTATGTTACCACTTTTGCTCATCCCCTCTTATAGCGTTGCTAGTTGCAGGTGAAGATGAAGTTTGTTCCATGTTGGAACATGGATATGTTGGGATATCACAATATCTCTTATTTAATTAATGCATCTATATACTTGGTAAAGGGTGGAAGGCTCGGCCTTATGCCTGGTGTTTTGTTCCACTCTTGCCGCCCTAGTTTCCGTCATACCGGTGTTATGTTCCTTGATTTTGCGTCCCTTACGCGGTTGGGTGATTTATGGGACCCCCTTGACTGTTTGCTTTGAATTAAACTCCTCCATCAAGGCCCAACCTTGGTTTTACATTTGCCTCACCCAGCCTTTTTTCCCTTGGGAGTCGCGCTCCCGAGGGTCATCTTTATTTACCCCCCCGGGGCTAGTGCTCCTTCGAGTGTTGGTCAACTTGTCAGTCGCCGGTGGCCACCAGGGGCAACTCTGGGCTGGCCTACCGGAAGCTTGGACAATCCGGTGTACCCTGAGAACGAGATATGTGCAGCTCCTATCAGGATTTGTCGGCACATTCGGGCGGCTTTGCTGGTCTTGTTTTACCATTGTCGAAATGTCTAGTAACCAGGATTCCGAGACTGATCGGGTCTTCCCGGGAGAAGGAATATCCTTCGTTGACCGTGAGAGCTTATAATGGGCTAAGTTGGGACACCCCTGCAGGGTATAATCTTTCGAGAGCCGCGCCCACGGTTATGTGGCAGATGGGAATTGGTTAATATCCAGTTGTAGAGAACTTGACACTTGACTTAATTAAAATACATCAACCGTGTGTGTAGCCGTGATGGTCTCTTTTCGGCGGAGTCCGGGAAGTGAACACGGTTTTTGGGTTATGTTTGACGTAAGTTGGAGTTCAGGATCACTTCTTGATCATTGCTAGCTTCACGACCGTTCCGTTGCTCCTCTTGTCGCTCTTATTTGCGTATGTTAGCCACCATATATGCTTAGTTCTTGCTGAAGCTCCACCTCATTACCCCATCCTTTCCTATAAACTTAAATAGTCTTGATCTCGCGGGTGTGAGATTGCTGAGTCCTCGTGACTCACAGATACTTCCAAACAGTTGCAGGTGCCGATGATACCAGTGCAGGTGACGCAACTGAGCTCAAGTGGGAGTTCGACGAGGAACTTGGTCGTTACTATGTTTCGTTTCCTGATGATCAGTAGTGGAGCCCAGTTGGGACGATCGGGGATCTAGCATTTGGGGTTATCTTCTTTTTATCTGGATTTGACCATATTCGGTCTATGTGTGTATCTTGAATGATGTATGAATTTATTTATGTATTGTGTGAAGTGGCGATTGTAAGCCAACTCTTTATCCCATTCTTGTTCATTACATGGATTGTGTGAAGATGACCCTTCTTGCGACAAAACCTACAATGCGGTTATGCCTTTAAGTCGTGCCTCGACACGTGAGAGATATATCCGCATCGTGGGTCTTACAAGTTGGTAATCAGAGCCATCCCCGACTTAGGAGCCCCCTGCTTGATCGAATCGCTGGCGTTGTTGAGTCTAGAACAAAATGTTTTGAGTCTTAGGATTATATATATCGGAGAGTAGGATTCTTTTTACTTGTCAGTCCCTTCGTCGCTCTGGTGAGGTCTCCTGACGTAGTTGTTTTGATTTTCCTCTCCTCAAATTTCACTAAATATTTTTTTAGGATCACGCGGGTATCTTATAATCGTTCTGATGGTTTTGTGAGGAGAACATTGTTCTTGGTGCCTCCTGACATTTAGGGGTTGTGGCAGTGTCCCGGGGAGTTGAGCTCCGAGGTGTTGTCGTCACAATTTTATCGTTGCAGTTCTGGAATACCTGAGTTTCGCCGACATCGAAAATCTCTTTTATGAAGTTGTTGGTGAGATCGCCTTGACGCCACCCAGTACTGGGGCGGGAGTTCGGGAGTATTGCCATAACTTGTATAACGGATGCTTTTCGAAGGTTGAGGTAAACGATTTCCGAAGGTTTCTTGGTTATGTGTTGACGGATGGATACAGCTGGATCTAGGGATTGTTAGTTTGGGTGATATATTTTGTGTCCCCTGTATCCCCAACACCAGATTGCATAACCAGCAAGTTTCGGGAGTTTATAAGTGGGAATTCAAGTATCTCGTAGGATATCTTTCCAACACACACATGATACGATATGGGATCTATCATATGTTTGTTTCTGGCTTATTCTGCAAGCCAAATCCTTTGTTTTATTTTATTTGTGGTATTCGAGTTGCTTCAAAGTCAAATGTTGAATCCATACCTTTTCTAAACGGTGTTCTCATATTGCTATGTGAATACTAATCCTTCTTGATCATCGAGGTCGTCATGTTAATTCTTTTCCAACCGGCGTGCTTCTCTTCAAGTGGATCCAATCATTTCAACATTCGCGAGATTAATTCTAAGTTTTCTCAATGGTGTTTGTTTCATCCGTCCTCAAGTTGTCTTTGTTTTCCCCGCCCTCCCACCCTTTTCTTCAAGGACTCAGATTTCTTAATCAAGTATCCTTTTTTATTGATGGGAAGTCTCTCCATCCTTTTTTGTCAATGTTCTTATCCGGTGATTCTTAGGAAGATACTACCGGAGCTTCAAGTTCATCATTCTGTTTTCTTCTCCGGTGGGCTCAATTCAAGCTTTCGGTGTTGATCATATTCCTTTTCTCATTTCAAATGTTTTCTCATGCCGGTGTATCTCTTAATCATTCACCTCTCGCTTTCCATGTGTTCCGGAGTGTTGAAGATATCTCAGGAGATTCGTGTTTTCATTCAAGATCCGTTCAAGCTATTTCGAGGTTGTTATCCCATTCAAGCCATTTAATTCAACCGGCGCAATCTCTCTTTTAAATTGTTCAACGGTGTTTCTCTTGAGTGGGCCCTAACCCACAGGTCTTTTCCTAGGATCTTACCTAACTCTTCTAATTCTTTCCGGAGTTATTCTCAAATTCATTGCAAAGTTTGACGTAAGAATGATTTATCATCAGTCAAATGTCTTTCTCCAAGATCTTTCATGTTCTTTTCATCGTTGGTTCAACCTTTCTAATTTTCATTCCGGAGTGCCTAAAAATTCATGGTGGTGTTTCTCGTCATCACTCACAACATTTGAAGAACGAAGAAGAATTTCTCTTGAATCTTGTCCATTCTCTTGAAGATTCATGGTTCTAGTTTGATGCCATCCTCTCATAATTGTTTTCGATTGTGAGAATTCTTTTCACCCATCCGGAGCATTTCAGGAGTTTTTTCAGTTTGATTCTCCGGAGCCCATCATCTCAGAATTATTCATTCCAGCTTTTAGCTCTCGTTCTCCAAAAATCTTACCGGTGCATCGTTCAAATATCCTCTAATCAGTTCATGATCTCTGCGTTCTCATGTATCTAAATTCTCTGAAGTATCTTCATTTTTCTATAATTCTTACCGGTGATTCATCCCTTTACTTCTTTCATTTCCAATTCTTACGTTGGTTCGTTCAAGAGTTCTCTTTCTTGGTTATCATATTAATTCATTCGTTGTTTCCAAATCCCACCGGTGGTTCCATCAAGACCTTATTCAAGTTTGCACTATATCCATCTTAATCCTTTCAACGAGAATAAGTAGTATGCCAAATACGTTGCTTGTCATCAATCTAAATTGGTGAAGGATACGCGTAATGTAATTCTTATTCTTGTTTCCACTTTCCCTTTCGTTTGATCATTCTTTTATTACCGGAGTTCTTCATGGAGGCTCTATATGGTGGTTCGTCAAGGATTCCTTTCATTCTTCAATTGTTCTTCAAGATTTCTCTCGGAGTCAAGATCCGTCAAGCTATACTCTAAAATAAACATGGTGCTCAACACATGTTTTGTTTTGAGGAGTTCAAGCATTCTTCATCTTGCATTCCGAAGTGCAATTCTTTCTACCTTATCTCTTGAGATGGTGTTATGTCATTCTTGAAAATTTCCCTTCGCGATTCATGTCGTCAAGAATGAGATATTTTAAATCCACCAATCTCTTTGTTGGAGTTATCTTGGTATAGATTTCACTTAAAGCCTTCTCGAAGGAATGTTGCTAATTGTGGTGTCTATCAATGATCCAGGTTTTCTCCTATCCTCTCGGCGAGAGAAGTTTTCATCACTTCGTTGATCTCAAGCAAGCAATTGTTTCCGTTAGTGGCGGGTTGTCACCTCATAATTTTGAGATGTGTTCCATAAGCCCACAACAAGCTTGTTCTTTTCGTTGTTGATTTCCCAGCAACTCCATTATAACTTTCTTGGAAGGATGCTTTCCAAGCTCATTTGTGGCAGAAGTTGTCATTTTCTTCTCCATTCTTTATTCCAAGGATCTATCTTCTATTATTTATTTCTTCCAGAGGCATTGTGATGTTGCTCTCTTCACTCATCTTCTCGGTTTGTGAGGACCGTGTTCTTTTCGTGCTTATCCATTTCCAACCAGAGTGTCGTGCCCTCTTTTCAAGTTCTTCCCATTCTGTCAAGTTTTGCCTACCTTCTCAACCGGAGTGGTGTCTGAAATCTTTCTTACCCCTTGTGCCATTTTTCAATAGTTCCGGAGGCAGTGTGTTGTTGATTTCATCAAGTATCATCCCATCTTCTCAAGTTCATGTTAATTCCTTCCATTTTCAGTCGGAGTGCTGTCCAAATTATATCATTCTTATTCCTTCTTTATCTTGTTTTAACCAGAGTGTTGTGTCTATCATTCCTCTTCTAAATGGAGTCTCATCCAAGTGCTTTCTTTTTGCCAAGTTCATATTCTATGCCTTCCATTTCCAACCGGAGTGTTGTCGTAATTGATCATTATCGTTCCTTGTACATCTCGTTTCAACCGGAGTGCTCGCATGTACTTCTCGTCCATTGTACTCATCATTCATAGCTTTGCAAACTCCAAGGTTCACATGGAGTTCCTTGTTTCTCTTTTCCACCGGTGTGCTTTCATATTCCTTTTGATCCGTTAAGCTCTTGTTCCATATTCTTCAACCTACAAGGTTCTTGTAATGTTCCTTGTTCCTCTTGCTAAACGGAGTGTTTTAAATTTTGTTCACCTCTGTCATGTCATTTCTTCAAGCTTTGCGACCTCTCAAGGTTCTTTGGTATCACTCGTTTGTCGAAGAAGCAACTTTGTCTTACCTCTTCCTCTTCCGTTTCTCTCCGGTGCCATCCTAGATCTCGGGACGAGATCCTCTGGTAGTGGTGGAGTGTTGTAACACCCCAAGACTGACGCCCCAGAAGTCTTCCAGCTACCTTGTTGTCGTCGTGTGTTTAATTTTTTGTTTGTTGCATTTCATCATGGCATCATCCGCATTGCATCGGCATTCATTACCGTCTTTGTTTTTAAAACTTGCATTCGTTCGTAGTTGCCGCGTTCCCCTCTTGTCTTCGGTGACCGTTCCGAGACCAACCATGTTTTCGGTTCCCTCTTGTAAAACCAACTCTCCTCTCTCGTCATCCCTCAGACCCCTCGTGCGCGTCCGAAAACTGCTCCGAATCCGAACCGGGCTGTCATTACCGATGGGTCCGGATCATCCCCCAACATCTATAAAACATCACCGTCTTCTTTGTTGGACACTCCTAGCTTATTTTTCTTGACCGTCCGATTTCAATCGGAGGGACTAGGTAGCCCCTAAGCTAACCCTTCCTATAAATAGACCCCTAACCCTAAATTTTAGGAGCAATGTCCCATCCATCCGCACGCCGCCGCCACTCCACCGAATCCCCCTCGGGATCTCCCCTGCCCGATTCACCCTACCAGTGCTCTCCCTCCTCCTCGTTCCAGATGCCCGAGCCCCCAATCAAAAATTCCTCTCGGCCTCCACCATGTAGCCCCCGACCACCTCCCTCATCGTGCGCGCCCATCCACGAGCAGCCCAAGCCGCATCAGCCAGCCGCAGCACCTCCCTGCTCTATCTTGTGCTCGAGGCGCCCGAGTTCCTCGCCCGCTATCACCGGAGGAGCACCAAGGTCTCACCTCTTCCTCCTGTTTCTTTCTCCCTCTCTCATCTCTCTTCCCTCACCCCGAGCCTCCCTGTCTCTGTGCCTACAGGAGTTTCCGCCGTCGCGCCGTGGTGTCGTTCCCCTGCTTCGTCACGTCCGGGGCCTCTACCTCGCCGGAGCACCGCGTTGCCCGCTCTTTCCCCTGCCTCCTGCATCGCGCCCTGTCGCCTGCTGCCTCCTGCATCGCGCCCTGTTGCCTGCTGCCTCCTCTCATCGCCTCGGCTCCGGCCAGAACGAGCCGTCCCCGGCCTCCTCGTCAGACCGGCTCCCACCGGCAAGTCCTCGCGTCTCCATCCAGGTCCAGGCCGCCGTCCCCTGCTCCTCCCTTCTCCTTATTTTCTTCCTCCTGCCCCCGCTCACTCTCGATCTCTCTCTGTAACAGCAGCCATTGCCGCCGCCCTGCTCAGTTCATCGCCCGCAACAGCGCAGCCGCCCCGCTCCCCTTCTTCACCAGAGTTCTTCGCCGCAAGACCCTTCCTCGAGGAGCACCGCCGCCCTGCTGCCAAGTCCCGCCTCGCCAAGCCCCTGCATCGCGCCGCTGTTCCCCTGCTGCTGTTTCTGTTCTTCAGAAATGAGCAGCAGCAACTCGAGCTGCTCGCCCCTCTGCTTCGCACGCTGGACCGCCAAGTCCCTCCTGCGCGCCAAGGCCCAGCCTGCACCCCGCGGCCTGCCTCTTCCTCCTCTCCAGCTGGGCCGAGCCCATGGGTGAGCAGCCCTCCAGCCCCTCCTCTCTGTTCAGCCCAGCAGATTCGGCCCGTGGATGTTTTTTTCTTGCCTCCGCGAATTTAGTAATTATCCAGGATTAACATATTTGCACAAAAGTCCCTAGTCTTCATGCATATAATAACTCATCAACCGTGCATCGGATTAAAATGATTTATATATGCAAAATGCTTAGAATTTCATCTAGTTTCATAATATGCCACTCTCATCCATGTTTAAAATGTTTAAAATGCTGTTTGTTTAAATTTGCTCGAATGCCATGTTAAAATGATTTATTTCATAGCTTAATAACTGTAACTCGGAATTTAATAAACTTTATATGTAAATGGGGTAGAAAAATGCATAGATTAACTTGGTGCACTTTATTTTGCTGCTTAACAACATTAAAATTGTGTTTTGGCAGAACAGTACCAAATCTAAAATATGCATATGAGGATTTTCCGGAATTGTCGTTTGTTATTTCCGGCCTCATTTAAACTTGCCTAAATAGGTAGTTTTGTTATGCTTCACCTTTTTCCATGTTTAACAACATTTAATATTGATGAGTAGCATAAGCAACAGCGAACTAAATAATTGATGTGGTGTTTTGTCAATACGCAACTCGTTGCATATTGAGCTCCACTTAATTGGTAGTATTGTTTGTTGCATTTTGCCATGCCATGCCTCATTAAATCGGACATGCATCATACTTGTTTGTGTGTCATGCCATGTGTATGTGGTGGTTGTTTACTATGTTCTTTGTTTCTTTCCGGGTTGCTTCTCTCGTTACCTTCGGTTTCGTTCCGGAGTTGTGAGGATTCGTTCGACTACATCTGTTTGCCTTCTTCATGGACTCGTTCTTCTTCCTAGCGGGATTTCAGGCAAGATGATCATACCCTCGAAATCACTTCTATCTTTGCTTTCTAGTTGTTTGCTCTATTGCTTTGCCGCGCTACCTACCACTTGTTATATCATGCCTCCCATATTGCCATGTCAAGCCTCTAACCCACCTTTCCTAGCAAACCGTTGTTTGGCTATGTTACCGCTTTTGCTCATCCCCTCTTATAGCGTTGCTAGTTGCAGGTGAAGATGAAGTTTGTTCCATGTTGGAACATGGATATGTTGGGATATCACAATATCTCTTATTTAATTAATGCATCTATATACTTGGTAAAGGGTGGAAGGCTCGGCCTTATGCCTGGTGTTTTCTTCCACTCTTGCCGCCCTAGTTTCCGTCATACCGGTGTTATGTTCCTTGATTTTGCGTCCCTTACGTGGTTGGGTGATTTATGGGACCCCCTTGATAGTTTGCTTTGAATAAAACTCCCCCAGCAAGACCCAACCTTGGTTTTACTTTTGCCTCACCCAGCCTTTTTTCCCTTGGGAGTCGCGCTCCCGAGGGTCATCTTTATTTACCCCCCCCCCCGGGCCAGTGCTCCTTCGAGTGTTGGTCCAACCTGTCAGTCGCCGGTGGCCACCTGGGGCAACTCTGGGCTGGCCTACCGGAAGCTTGGACAATCCGGTGTGCCCTGAGAACGAGATATGTGCAGCTCCTATCAGGATTTGTCGGGACATTCGGGCGGCTTTGCTGGTCTTGTTTTACCATTGTCGAAATGTCTTGTAACCGGGATTCCGAGACTGATCGGGTCTTCCCGTGAGAAGGAATATCCTTCGTTGATCGTGAGAGCTTATAATGGGCTATGTTGGGACACCCCTGCAGGGTATAAACTTTCGAGAGCCGTGCCCGCGGTCATGTGGCAGATGGGAATTTGTTAATATCCGGTTGTAGAGAACTTGACACTTGACTTAATTAAAATACATCAACCGTGTGTGTAGCCGTGATGGTCTCTTTTCGTCGGAGTCCGGGAAGTGAACACGATTTTTGGGTTATGTTTGACGTAAGTAGGAGTTCAGGATCACTTCTTGATCACTTCTAGCTTCATGACCATTCCGTTGCTCCTCTTCTCGCTCTTATTTGCGTATGTTAGCCACCATATATGCTTAGTGCTTGCTGTAGCTCCATCTCATTACCCCATCCATTCCTATAAGCTTAAATAGTCTTGATCTCGCGGGTGTGAGTTTGCTGATTCCTCGTGACTCACAGATACTTCTAAACAGTTGCAGGTGCCGATGATACCAATGCAGGTGATGCAACTGAGCTCAAGTGGGAGTTCGAGGAGGAACTTGGTCGTTACTATGTTTCGTTTCCTGATGATCAGTAGTGGAGCCCAGTTGGGACGATCGGGGATCTAGCATTTGGGTTTATCTTCTTTTTATCTGGATTTGACCATAGTCGGTCTATGTGTGTATCTTGAATGATGCATGAATTTATTTATGTATTGTGTGAAGTGGCGATTGTAAGCCAACTCTTTATCCCATTCTTGTTCATTACATGGGATTGTGTGAAGATGACCCTTCTTGCGACAAAACCTACAATGCGGTTATGCCTCTAAGTCATGCCTCAACACGTGAGAGATATATCCGCATCGTGGGTGTTACATGCCACTCCTTATTCCATAGTCCATCGAATCTTTACCCAAAACTTGAAAACTTCACAACAGAAAACTCAACAGAAAACTCGTAAGCTCCGTTAGTATAAGAAAATAAATCACCACTTAGGCACTGTTGTGAACTCATTCTAAATGCATATTGGTGTAATATCTACTGTATTCCAACTTCTCTATGGTTAATACCATCCGATACTACTCGTAGATTCATCAAAATAAGCAAACAACACAATGAAAACAGAATCTGTCAAAAACAGAAAAGTCTGTAGTAATCTGTATCAAACGTATACTTCTGGAACTCCAACAAGTCTGAAATAAATTGGTGGACCTGAGGAATTTTTCTATTAATCATCTGCAAAAAGAATCAACCTAAAAGCGCTCTCCAGTAAAAAATGGCAGCTAATCTCGTGAGCGCTAAAGTTTCTGTTTTTTATAGCAAGATCACAAAGACTTCACCCAAGTCTTCCCAAAGGTTCTACTTGGCACAAGCACTAATCAAAACATAAAACCACATCTAAACAGAGGCTAGATGAATTATTTATTACTAAACAGGAGCAAAATGCAAAGAACAAAAATAAAATTGGGTTGCCTCCCAACAAGCGTGTTGGTGTGGAACGACACCTATGGGATCACAAGAATCCCTACTACGGTTGCCGGGGCACGGGGTTGCGAGAAGAGCAGGATTAGTAACCAGCACGAGGGTCGTTTACCCAGGTTTGGGCCGCGAGGATGCGTAAAACCCTAGTCCTACTTTGGTGGGTGTATTTCAGAGAGTTCTTGAGCTCTCGAACTAGCTGTGGTGAGTGTGCGGTTCGAAAGAGCCGAATCCTTCTCCAGTATGCCTTGCTCCTCCTTTTATAGTCGAAAGGGGCTGCCACAGTGGCATACAGGAGGTGGAAAGGCACACGGTGCTATGAGCTTTTCGCTCGTATTACAGGACAAGACGCATTTAATGCGTAGCTTAGGTGTCCCCTTGCTTTATTGGGGACGGGGGCGAGGCCCATCCCATCCGTCACCGCTCCTCCTTGCTTCGACACGCACCCTGGCTAGCGACGCATGCGGCGCCACGTAGGCAGGTAGGCAGCTGAGGTGGCGCGGTGGTGGAGCCTCCACGAAGATCTGCATGCCGCCACGCAGGAGTTTGATGAGTTGGCCTGGGAGCTGCATGTTGCCACGCAGGTGCCCGCCCAGCTGGTTGGGCTGGCAGCTGCATGTGAACGGTGGTGGAGACTCCATTGGTGCGGGCCTGGTAGTGGACCTGCTGGCGCCCTCAGTGAGGGCCTTGCCGGGTGGCCCGACAAGGGTCTTGTCGTGGCGCGTTGTCGTCCCCGGCAAGGACCTTGCCGGGTGCCTTGCGGCCTTCCTCGGCAAGGATCCTGCCGAGGACCGTCATCTTCTGATCCTCATCTGATCTTGAGTGTTCCTTGTCTTCACAAAGATCTGCATGCCACCATGGAGGTGCCTCCCGAGCCCTGGCCCAATGTGATGCTGGAGACCGTGGGCTCAAGGGTGGCTCGCTCTCTTGGAGTGTGGCGAGCTGCCCCAGCAAGGGTCTTGCTGGGGCCGCTGAGGCTGCCCCGGCAAGGGTCTTGCCCGGGGAACCTGCTTCGTCCCTCTGCTCTTTGTGGTCTTGGCCTTGGCGTTGCTCTGGTTATCTTGGGCTTCGGTCTTACCTTGGCTCACCTCCCCTGTTCTGCTTGGTGTGACCGTGGGCGCGGCTCCGACTGCCCGTGCACAGGTAAAGGGGTACAAAAGTGTGCCCCTCCTTTTGTACACCGACAGGAGCCCCCGGGCCTGGGCCTCACATAAGCGCGACACGTTGTTGGGCCAGGCCCAAAATTGTGCGCGGGCAGGCGGGGCAGTTTTTACCGCGGTAAAACTTTTCACGCGCTGCGCTTCCCATGGCCCGCGCGCGGCGCGGCGTGCCGTGGAGGGGCGGGCGTGACGTGGGAGGCATGCGTGGGGCAGCTCCCGCATGCATGCGTCACATCGTGGTAAAGAGGCGGCTCACGCCTTCCCCATAAAAAGAGGGAGGCATGGAGGCACGGCTCATTTACCGCGCGGGGCTGGGTCGCGGTCTTCAAGATGTCCACACCCCATGATCACGGGGTGGGGAGAGGTCGCCTCACCCGTGTCCTCGATTCTGCCCGTTCGCCACGCATCCTCCATGCGCTTGGGGTGGCAAGCGGTGGAGGTGGGAAACCGGGCCGTTGCTGGATGGGGCAGCAGGTCGGTCCCGATTCCCTGTGCTTGTGGTGGCCGGATTGGCCGATCGGGGCGGCCGAGCCCCAACCCTGCCCCTTTATAAGGAGGGGGAAGGGGGGATGTTGTCCCGCACTCTTCTGTCATCCATCTCCTCCTGCTTCCGCTTCTTCCTTTCACTCGCCATGGAGAAAGGGAATCCTGGTCCTTCATCGGTGGCGGCGAGGGTCGCCGCTCGACAGCGCGTCCTTCCCCCTCCTGAGCCCGCGGTGGTGGAACCGGCCGCGAGGGGAAGGCAGAGGGGGCGAGGCCGTGAGCGATGCCGGGGCAGAGGTCGTAGTGCTCGGGGAAGAGGAGGACGGGGCGGCGCGCCGGCCTCGCCCCGCCAATGATGCCTTTTCCGATGGAAGGCCATGTTGGAGACCAGCCCCGCGAGTTCTTCATCAGGCTGCGACGGCCTCCGCGTCGCCGTCTATGTCTTCCCGCCCCGTTTGCTCGGGAGATGGAGCGTGACCTGCCCCAATCCCTCAGATTGCACATGAGGGCTGTGGGAATGGGGGCACGCGGGTCGATGTCGACTTCCCGGCTCCTCGGGTCATGTACCTCCGTCGTGGATGGAAGACGTTCGCTCGCATCCACAGCCTAACGGCGGGGCTCGTCCTCTACTTCAAATTAATGGAGGACGGCCTGCTCTCTGTCAAGGTCTTTGGAGACTTCGGGACTCGCCTGAAGTGCTGCGTTGAGAGCTCCTCCGATGGAGATTCCGACGATAGAAGTTCTTCCTCGAGCGAGAGTGATGAGGAGGACAGCGGGGCAGATGACGGGGACGAGTCCGACTAGGCGTCGGACGCCCCGTGCCTGGGCGGGTGCAGCAGCAGCAACATCTGCACCTGGCCGCTCCTTCGGTAGAGCTTTGCTGGGGGAGGGGCCAGCTCCTTGAACTTCTCGGGACCGTCTCCTTGGGCGGCTGGCGTCGGGAGGTTGCGGAAGAGGAAGAGGGCGGGCGGCAAGGCCGTCAACTGAGAGTACCCGGGCACCGACGCCTTCATCACGTATTGCCAGTCCTACCGCCTCGTCTTCCAACTCCTTTCCCGGCACCGTTATCACCGGCCCACCCGTGGGCGGCCACCGAGGTCTTCTCTTGGTGCTTTCTGCTGCTCGTAGCTCGCCTAGGCGCCCCTTTTGCCCTTTCGCCTCCTTGACCTGCCTCCTGAGGAGAGGGACAATAAAGGGATCACGGGCATCTTATCTCTTTTTTAATCTTTAAGCCTTCGGGCCTTGTTAAATTTAAAGCTTGTAATCCCCCTTGTTCATGTTTTTCATTCTGTACGGACTGTACCTGTGTGGGATGCTTTTAATGAAAAAGGGATGTTGCCGGGTTTTTCGTTCGTGGGTAGACCCCGCAACAAGGAGCGAATGCTTGTTACAATTTAAGATAAACGTTTTCACCCGGCAACAGGCCTTGCCGTCCCCCCACTTCGCTCGACCATTCTCGCGCCCTTGGCGGAGGCAGGGATGAAGCAGGCTTAGGCTCCTCGTTCTACTTCCTTGCCACCGTGCCGAGGAGATAATCCTTGGGTGTAGAAAGGGGGAGCACGGTGGCCTAGAACTAAAACGAGGTTTCACATATCCCAGTTCCGTTCCGAAATGCATGATAGAGGACGAAAGACTTATCTGGATCTGCAGCCCCGGGCAACCTTGTCTTGCCGCGGTTGGATCCTTGTGCTTGCAGCCCCCGGCAACTTTGGTTTGCCGGGGTCGGGACGCCGGTCCGTTTCCTTTCTTCCAAGTAGCTCAGCAGAAGTGCTCATGTGCCTTGCGAACCAAAGGAGGATAGAAAAGAAACAGATAGACGCGCACTCGACCTCTAGGCTAGGGGTTAGTCACCGCTAAGCACTATCAACCCTAACCAAGGAAGAGACTCGACCTAGCATGCATGCTATAACTTAGGGTGCCTGCGCTTCATTTATTTATGCTCAGGGTCTGCGCCTGGCTTTGTACGAAGGGTTACATGCCTTGCCGGCAAAGCTTGTACAAAAGGTGGCTTGCCAGGAGGCCCGGCAAGACGCGCCTTATGGGTAAAACCTGCGAAGATGCTCGATGTTCCAGGAGTTGCTCACTTGGACAGCATCTTCGGTCTCCAGGCGGACTGCACCGGGCCTGGTGACTCGTATTGCCCGATAAGGGCCTTCCCACTTTGGCGTCAACTTGTTGGAATTCTCGGCCGACTGAACGCGCCAAAGAACATGGTCGCCTTCCTCAAAGCTTCGGGCATGGACCTTGCGGCCATGGTAGCGGCGCAAGGCTTGCTGGTAGCGTGCTGCTCTCACAGCCGCCCGAAGACGATCTTCCTCAAGGAGCGTCGTGTCATCTTGGCGCAACTGCTCATGGTCAAGCTCATCATAAGCGAGCACTCGAGGGGACCCGTATATGAGTTCCGTGGGGAGAACTGCTTCTGCCCCGTATACCAGGGAAAAAGGTGTCTGGCTGGTGGCTCGATTTGGCGTCGTCCTGATCGACCAAAGAACCGCCGGCAATTCATCAATCCAGCGCCTTCCGCTCTTGCGCAGCTTGTCAAAAGTCTTTGTTCTTAGGCCTCGCAACACTTCAGCATTTGCCCTCTCCGCTTGGACGTTGCTCCGTGGGTGTGCCACGGAATCAAAACAGACCTTGCTGTCGAGGTCTTGAATGTATTGCATGAAGGTGTGGCTTGTGAACTGCGTGCCATTGTCGGTGATGACTCTGTTTGGCACACCAACACGGCAAACTAGTCCCTTGAAAAACTTGACAGCTGACTGAGCAGTCACCTTTCTTACTGCTTCCACCTCCGGCCACTTTGTGAACTTATCGATTGCAACGTACAAGTACTCAAAGCCCCTGACAGCGCGGGGGAAAGGGCCCAGTATATCGAGCCCCCAGACCGAGAATGGCCAGGAGAGAGGGATTGTTTGAAGGGCTTGAGCTGGTCGATGAAGCTTCTTTGAATGGAACTAACACGCTTCACACTTGGTTACTAGTGCCGTCGCATCCAGGAGGGCGGTGGGCCAGAAGAAACCTTGCCGGAATGCCTTTCCGGCAAGGGCCCTTGACCCTATGTGGGAGCCACATATGCCTCCATGTATCTCTGCCAACAGCTCCAGTCCTTCCTCCTGGGGGATGCACTTCAATTTCACCCCGTTCGGCCTTCTCCTGTACAGGACGTCGTCGATGAACTGGTACAGGGCGGACCGGCGGGCTACTTTTTCTGCTTCCTCCTGCTCCTCGGGAAATTCCCCTGTTTGGAGGAATTGGACAGTATGTTGTGCCCATGCCGGAGCCTGGGGCTCGACGGCAAGGACCAAAGGCATTTCCTCAGCCACGGGCGCGGCTGTCTCCATGGGCAGGGCTTGACGCCCTGCCGGAGCCAGTTGCCCTTGGGCAGGCTCAGCGTCCGCGGCAGCACCCTTGCCGGCAACCCCAGGGGGCTCGGTAGGAAAGTACTTGCCGGGACCTGACATCCTCCGCTTGTTCTGCCCCGTTGATGGTTCGGCGGATGGTTGAGTTAACCGGAGCAAAAAGGTACCTGGTTGCACAGGTAGCTTGACTGCAACACGCTTTGACAGGTAGTCGGCGATGTCGTTCTCCATTCGGGGGACATGCTCCGCTTCGATACGATCAAAGCGTTCCTCCAGCTTCCTCACCTCATCTACGTAGGATTCCATCAGTGGGCTCTGATAATCCTTGTTGACCTGTCTGACAACGAGCTGCGAGCCACCCCTGACGATATGCTTCTTAACCCCGAGGTCTGCCGCGATCCTGAGACAGGCAAGCTGCCCTTCATATTCCGCAGTGTTTTTGGTGGACATCTCCCTGGGAAAGTACTTGAGGTGCTCTCCGGTGGGCGCAACGAGTAGCACTCCGGCACCAGCGCCTTGCAGCGAGAAAGCCCCATCAAAGTACATGATCCAGTCGCAGTCTGCTTCCTTGCCATGGAGAGCGGCCTCCTGGATTTCTTCGTCAGGCATTGAGGTCCATTCTGCAATGAACTCCTCCAAGACTCTGCTCTGGATCGTCGAGGTACTTTCAAACTTCAAACAAAAACTTGACAACTCCAAGGCCCATTCCACAATCCTTCCGGTAAGTGCATCAACCAAGACATAACATTGGGCTTCTGTGCCAGCGGGAAATAGTTGGCAAGCACCTTGTCGTCGCGAGCTCCAGCAGCCTGCATCGCGATGGTGTAGATGCTGAGGAACTCGGACGGATGGGTTTTGCGAGTGTACTTCTCGCCTACGTCGGGCTTGAACGTGCGGTGGGACGGCCACTGGAACTACCGCAGCTCACGGGTGAAGGCCGGGCAGCCCACCTCGTAAGGTAGGCCGCCGGAGCCCCCCGGTGCTCGGTGGTCCATAGCGGGTCCCACCCGCTTGTCCGACTGGTGGCGTGTATCACGCCGGCGCTCAATAGTAGTCCGAGCATTTTGTGAGCTCGTTCTCGAAGAACTTGGTGCTGGTCGCGGTGGGTCCGTGGGTCGGACGACGTTATAGAGATGTTATCACAAGCGTCGTCACGACGGGCCGACGCCCGTGGTGGCTGGCGAGGAGGAGGAGAGTGCACCGTGGCTGCAGCTCCTCCGGTCCTCCCAGCGCCAGCATGTGGTGGCTCGGTGGAGCGCCGACCCGAGGGCCCCGCCGGCCGCGGATCGTCTTTGTTGGCGATGGCGACGAGGCTCCGAATGGTGGCCCTCCACTCGTCGAGCTTCTCTGCAGCAACTGCGAAGTCGAGGAGCAGCTGTGCGCGCACCAAAGCTTCTGCTAGCGTGGGTGGCGGCGACAGCTGCGTGGATCGCGGCGCGCTTCGACTTCTAACCACGTTAGAAGGAGCTTCGTTACGATCCAGCGGCTGCGTGCCATTTTCGCCAGCACTTCGGCGGGCAAGCCGAACTCCTTCATCCCGTGGATGACGCACATGGCTCTTCCCACGGCAGTGCCCAGGGTCACCGACGCGGTGATGCTGCTCGTCGCGCACACCATGGGAAGAGCGCGCAGTGGTCGCCGGCGTGGGCATCTTAGAGGTCGCTACGCCGCCCGAGGGTGCCACAACGACATTCCTGGAGGGCCCCGCGCCGCCTGCAGGGGGTCCAGCTCCGTCTTTGGATCTGGCGACGTGCGGCCGGTCGTCTGGCGCGCGAACGATGCCGCTTGCCAGGCTCTGACTGCCAGGGCGATGCTAGTGTTTGCGACCGGCCCACTTCTCGCCCGCACTGGCACGGGTCGTTCGGCTCCCAACGAGTTGATCGCCGTGGTCGTCTTCTTCTTGGGAGCCATGGCGATGAAGTACTGCTAGGCTAGCTACTAGACCAAATTCTCACAATTGCGCCCCCCTACCTGGCGCGCCAAAGATTTCGGTGTGGAACGACACTAATGGGATCACAAGAATCCCTACTACGGTTGCCGGGGCGCGGGCTTGCGAGAAGAGCAGGATTAGTAACCAGCACGAGGGTCGTTTACCCTGGTCCGGGCCGTGAGGATGCGTAAAACCCTAGTCCTGCTTTGGTGGGTGTATTTCGGAGAGTTCTTCAGCCCTCGAACTAGCTGTGGTGAGTGTGCGGTTCGAAAGAGCCGAATCCTTCTCCAGTATGCCATGGGCCTCCTTTTATAGTCGAAAGGGGCTACCACAGTGGCACACAGGAGGTGGAAAGGCACACAGTGCTATGAGCTTATCGCTCGTATTACAGGACAAGACGCATTTAATGCGTAGCTTAGGTGTCCCCATGTTTTATCGGGGATGGGGCGAGGCACGTCCCGTCCGCCACCGCTCCTCCTTGCTTCCACACACGCCTTGGCTAGCGACACATGCGGCGCCACGTAGGCAGGCAGGCAGCTGAGGTGGCGCGGTGGTGGAGCCTCCACGGTGATCTGCATGCCGCCATGCAGGCATTTGATGAGTTAGCCTGGGAGCTGCATGTTGCCACATAGGTGCCCGCCCAGCTGGTTGGACTGGCAGCTGCATGTGAACGGTGGTGGAGACTCGGTTGGTGCGGGCCTGGTAGTGGACCTGCGGGCGCCCTCGGTGAGGGCCTTGCCGGGTGGCCCGACAAGGGTCTTGTCGTGGCGCGCTGTCGTCCCCGGCAAGGACCTTGCTGGGTGCCTTGCGGCCTTCCTAGGCAAGGATCCTGCCGAGGACCGTCATCTTCTAATCCTCATCTGATCTTGGGGCGAGCAGCCCCGGCAAGGGTCTTGCCGGGGGAACCTGCTTCATCCCTGTGCTCTTTGTGGTCTGGGCCTTGGCCTTTCTCTGGTTATCTTGGGCTTCGGTCTTACCTTGGCTCACCTCCCCTGTTCTGCTTGGTGTGACCGTGGGCGCGGCTCCGACTGCCCGTGCATATGTAAATGGGTACAAAAGTGCGCCCCTCCTTTTGTACACTGACAAAGCGCTATCGTTTAACTCCCCTAGCTAGGCATGATGATTTCAATGATGCTCACATAAAAGATAAGAATTGAAACATAAAGAGAGCATCATGAAGAATATGACTAGCACATTTAAGTCTAACCCACCTCCTATGCATAGGGATTTTGTGAGCAGACAACTTATGGGAACAATAATCAACTAGTATAGGAAGGCAAAACAAGCATAACTTTAAAACTTTTAGCACATAGAGAGGAAACTTGATAGTATTGCAATTCCTACAAGCATATGTTCCTCCCTCGTATTAATTTTCAGTAGCATCATGAATGAATTCAACAATATAACCATCACATAAAGCATTATTTCCATGATCTACAAGCATAGAATTTTTATTACTCTCCACATAAGAAAATTTCTTCTCATGAATAGTAGTGGGAGCAAAATCAACAAAATAATTATCATGTGAAGCATAATCCAATTGAAAATTAAAATCATGATGACAAGTTTCATGGTTATCTTTATTCTTTATAGCATATGTGTCATCACAATAATCATCATAAATAGGAGGCATGCTTTCATCATAATAAATTTGCTCATGAAAACTTGGGGGACTAAACATATCATCTTAATCAAACATAGCATCCCCAAGCTTGTGGCTTTGCATATCATTAGCATCATGGGTATTCAAAGAATTCATACTAACAACATTGCAATCATGCCCATCATTCACATATTTTATGCCAAGCATTCTACGTAATTCTTCTTCTAGTACTTGAGCACAATTTTCCTTCCCATCATTTTCACAAAATACATTAAAAAGATGAAGCATATGAGGCACCCTTAATTCCATTTTTTGTAGTTTTCTTTTATAAACTAAACTAGTGATAAAACAAGAAACTAAAAGATTCGATTGCAAAATCTAAAGATATACCTTTAAGCACTAACCTCCCCCGCAACGGCGCCAGAAACTGCTTGATGTCTACTACACAACCTTCTTCTTGTAGACGTTGTTGGGCCTACAAGTGCAGAGGTTTGTAGGACAGTAGCAAATTTCCCTCAAGTGGATGACCTAACGTTTATCAATCTGTGGGAGGCGTAGGTTGAAGATGGTCTCTCTCAAACAACCCTGCAACCAAATAACAAAGAGTCCCTTGTGTCCCCAACACACCCAATACAATGGTAAATTGTATAGGTGCACTAGTTCGGCGAAGAGATGGTGATACAAGTGCAATGTGGATGGAAGATATAGATTTTTGTAATCTGAAAAATATAAAAACAGCAAGGTAACTAATGAGAAAAGTGAGAGTAAACGGTATTGCAATGCTAGGAAACAAGGCCTAGGGTTCATACTTTCACTAGTGCAAGTTCTCTCAACAATAATAACATAATTGGATCATATAACTATCCCTCAACATGCAACAAAGAGTCACTCCAAAGTCACTAATAGCAGAGAACAAACGAAGAGATTATGGTAGGGTACGAAACCACCTCAAAGTTAACCTTTCTGATCGATCTATTCAAGAGTTCGTAGTAAAATAACATGAAGCTTTCTTTCCGCTCAATCTATCATAGAGTTCGTACTAGAATAACACCTTAAGACACAAATCAAACAAAACCCTAATGTCACCTAGATACTCCAATGTCACCTCAAGTATCTGTGGGTATGATTATATGATATGCATCACACAATCTCAGATTCATCTTTCAAACCAACACAAAGTACTTCAAAGAGTGCCCCAAAGTTTCTACCAGAGAGTCAAGACGAAAACGTGTGCCAACCCCTATGCATAAGTTCGCGATGTCACGGAACCCGCAAGTTGATCACCAAAACATACATCAAGTAGATCACATGATATCCCATTGTCACCACAGATAAGCACATGCAAGACATACATCAAGTGTTCTCAAATCCTTAAAGACTCAATCCGATAAGATAACTTCAAAGGGAAAACTCAATCCATTACAAGAGAGTAGAGGGGGAGAAACATCGTAAGAGCCAACTATAATAGCAAAGCTCGCGATATATCAAGATCATACCAACTCAAGAACACAAGAGAGAGGGATCAAACACATAGGTACTGGTACATACCCTCAGTCCCAAGGGTGAACTACTCCCTCCTCGTCATGGAGAGCGCCAGGATGATGAAGATGGCCACCGGAGAGGGATTCCCCCTCCGGCAGGGTACCGGAATAGGGTCCCGATTGGTTTTTGGTCACTACAGAGGCTTGTGGCAGCGGAACTCCCGATCTAGGTTATGTTCTGGAAGTTTGGGTATATATAAGAGGTTTTGGTGTCGAGAACAAATCAGGGGGGTCTCCGAGGCGGCCATGAGGTAGGGGGGCGCGCCCCCACCCTCGTGGGTGCCTCGGGACTCCTCTGGCCCATCTCTGGTGCTCCGTGGGCTTCTTCTGGTCCAAAAATGATCTCCGTCAATTTCAGGTCAATTGGACTCTGTTTGGTTTTCCTTTTCTGCGATATACAAAAACAAGGAAAAAATAGAAACTAGCACTGGGCTCTAGGTTAATAGGCTAGTCCCAAAAATGATATAAAATAGCATATAAATGCATATAAAACATCCTAGATGGATAATATAATAGCATGGAACAATCAAAAATTATAGATACATTGGAGACGTATCACAAACCTCTGCACTTGGAGGCCCAACAATGTCTACAAGAAGAAGGTTGTGTAGTAGACATCACGATCCGTGGATGGATCTCTCCCAAGGGGGGGGGGAGATGATGCGGAGCATCCCTCGACCATCCCCATGGACATCACACCGCCACCGCAAGCACGGAGAGGACCTACGACGAGAGCTCGCGCACGCTGACGGAGTCCTGGACTAGGGGGTACTCACCATGTCGTCTCCCGACCGGCTGGATCGGGCCGAGGACCCTCGTGGCGGTTCACTATTGGGCCAGTTCGGACAGCCCATGCCGCATACAAGGAAGACTCCACAAGACTTGGCGCTCAAGCGAAGGACTCTCCAAATCCCTAGGCCTCCGGTGTGTTATATAAACCGAGGCCAGGCTAGTCAATGGACAATCTCATATTCATTACTACAATCTCGTGGTAGATACATGTACTCTGTACTACACCCATATGAATACAATCAAAAGCAGCATGTAGGGTATTATCTCATCGAGAGAGCCCGAAGCTGGGTAAAACCCCGTGTCCATGTTACCATCGCTCCAAGACGCTTAGCTTAGGACCCCTGCTACGAGATCCGCCGGTTTTGACACCGACATTGGTTCTTTCATTGAGAGCCTACTAGGTGATCGTCGCGGATCGATGGGATGATCAGGTGATATTTTTCTAATCAAATCTGTTTTGCACAAGTTAGTTCTTAGGAGAATCTTCTCTGGTTTGCAAGCTTCCTCCGCAGATTAGGTCGAGATCAAGGTCTAAAAAATCTGCGACCAACGACGCGCTCCTACACGGTGTTTAGCGCCCTACTCTGATGCTTTGATCGACAGACGGGGGCGTTTAATGGATTGTCAAACTGGCCATGACGGTGCACGCAGTTCTCGATCGTGGAGCCAAGGAGAAATCCACCACGGGCAGCGATCATCAAGGGAGATCCTTTCCCTTATTCTCATTCTTCTTCCTTATTTAATTCAGCCTGCCCTCGGTTGTCCACTGGTAGTTTTTTATTTTTCTTAAAGTTTGCATAGTTCTAACGCAATCATGTACTAGTTTTGCACCCGGTCTTCACTTCTTGATGACTACCACGCCAACTAGTGCTACTACTGCCAGGATCAGGCACTAGTACTGGTTTAGCTAGCTACGTAACACCACCACTTCACGTGGAGTACATGGCCAAGTTTACTTTTCCCTCAAATTACTACGTGCACTAAGAGGCAATCAACATGAAGCGTGGATCTGTTCCCTTTTACTATGTTCTAGGGATTGTTGCACGTAGATTATTTTCTGTTGGTTTGTACTGCATTATTTTTTGCAAAGATACTTCGCCGATGCTTGTAAATGCTTTTTTCGTGTGCATCGATCTGGCCAGCCGACGTACGCGTCAGAACCTTCATCAAACCAACCTCCGCATTCAGATCGGTAGTTCCGTATATTGGTCGGCCTGAAGCAGTCTTGACGCACTCCAGCAAGGACATCCCTCATCCATAATCATCTCGTCTGCTATCAGGTTCGACGTCATCGGATAAGTCGACAGGTGCAATTGTTCTAGTTATTAACATTGTGCATATTAATAATATTTCAAAGAGTATTTTCTGCTCGTCGACGATTGTTCGTACTGCAGGTTTTGCAGTCTGGTCTACCTTGAGGCCATCGTCTTAGGGCGATCCGATATGCCATCGCTGTCCTGCACTCTTCTTTCCATAACCCGGGCGACCCTGCGAATTCGGATTTTGTCACCTCGTCACGCCGACGCCCTGCGACACATCGGCCTCGCGCCAGGCCAAATCTCCTTCAATAATTAATTTTACATAAAAAAATTGTAAAGAAATTTTCTTTTCTTTATTTTGTTATTATTATCTGTCTTGTGCTACTTCATGCATGTAGACGGTGTCATGGCAGGCCGAAGTCATCATCCCGCTTGCGTCGACCAAGTTTTGGGGTCACCTCGGCGCGCGTCCCTCTGTCGAGATCTCCGCGCGGCAACTTCGCCGTGCCGACCTCGGCGCTCAGACCATGTTTATTTAATTATTTACTTTGCTTGAGTTAATTAAGCAGAAGAACTTTTTTTAAAAGGGTATATTATTACTATCATTACTTGTTTGTACCATTGTCTTGCACTATTTTATGTGCGCAGGTAATCAACTTCGACTGCGTCAACCGGTCAACTCTGTGGGCTGTTGACATCATCCTGACTGCACCGATCAAATTGTGGTGTCGCGTCAACGCGCTTCCCTGTGTGAACCAACTTCAACCAGTCTGTGTCGTCTCGGCGAGCCAACCTTTGCCAGCATCGCCATGCCGTCGCGTCATCGCCCATCAAGCACGCTATTACCTTGGCGCACCAATGCGCTGATGTGGGGGTTCTGTCGTCACCTTGCCGACCTACCGCATCACCTCGGCTAGACCGGGGGCTTCATCATCACTTCATTAACACACGCTGGGGGATTTTCCTTACCACATCGGCTGACCCATGCCACCACTCCGGAATGCCGAACTCCTTGCTCGGACACCTCGGGCTTGGGGCCTGGGACCTCGGCCATGCCGAGGACTGTGAACCTTGTCGAATCTGTCACAGATCAATGGGCGTCTTCGTCCCGCCACAAGCCCGAATCGCGTCATCAACACCGAGCACATTAACCAGCTAAGTCGCTTTCATGCTCAAAAACTTTCAGTTTTAAATTTTGTTCGGTTCGACCAAGCATTATACTTTTTTGGCAAAAAGTTGTTTGTGAAAAACTTCCTTGTCAAAACTTTTTCTCTGACACACAAATTCAAATACACCAATTACTTGGGGGCTTCCTTTATGAAGCCTTTTCTCTTGCATATGATTATACTTGTATGGCTTCGTTCCTTGTTCGTGTATTACGCCACAATATGCACCATGTTGACTTAAGTGTTCCGAAAGCTGGGTTGCCTTGCTCCTGTGTTTACCCCTACGTTCCCGATTGTTCGGCTAGGGAGTAAAGGGAGCACCTCCGCAATTGTCACGATCGGGTCATCCAAGCTCGGACCTCAGACTTGGTGAAGCCGAAAGCTAGCGCTCTTATTGTTTTCAATCATGGTCGGCACACAACGGAACTCATGAATACAAAAAATCTATCGCACTAGTCTCATAGTAACAATGAGCAACCGAAGAAAGGTATCGGTGGAGGTACTATTTTCTTCGAAGATGCTTCTTACACTTCGTCAGTAATATAGCATAAGTTCCCTGAGTGCGCTTTGTCTGTTACAGCCTTATGGCATGATTGCCTGGTTATCGGAAACACCGTCGATATTCTCGACAGGTGGAGTACATAACACTTTTCAGCCCTTGACCGAAGAGGGAGAAGCCGACGGTCGGTTAAGACGCGTTTAAAGTTCGGGTGAACACAGATATGATACAAGTACTTCGGTACATACGATCATTATACATAAAAATTCTTTTACCCATGTCATTTGGGGGCTCTTAAATTTATATGAGCCATTTTATAATAAATGATTTCTTCCTATTCGTTGCAAAGTCTTTTTCTATCGCTCCTTTTTCGACTCGAGTGTGTGGTCAACAGCCAGATAGCCTGTTTTCTCTCTAATGACTACTTGAGTTTAGTTCGCTAAACTGGTCTCAGGGAAGCACTCCGCCTTCAGGATAAGGAGGTCGAAGCCAAAGGTTGACCTACTTGAAGTTCAAAGATCGGATGTGTCATGTTAAAGCACGACAGATGCATATTTTTTTAAGACAAATTTTCGGATTGGCACCGAACACTTGATCTAGTTCGGAAGTCAAGTTTTTACTGCAGTTTTTTGATTTTCCAAGCCATGGCACTTTTAAACTATTTGTGTGTTTCCAGCATAAGTCTCGGGGTGCAACGCCGGACACCTTCAGAGATTCGGCAAAAACATTCTCGGATATTGCTATATATGCATCGGTTTCGAATTGTGTCTTTGGTCAATAGTTGGGTTGCCCGGCTCCTGTGCTTGCCTCCTACGTTCCGCTTTGTTCTGCTAGGTGTGCAAAGGGAGAACCACTGCGATCGTGCTTCTAGCTCGCATGGTTAAGCACCTTAGTGGAGAAAGCTGAAAACTGGCTGTCACAATAAGCGGAAACTGGTCAGCGATCCGATTACTGTGTTAAACTATAAGATCGATAGAGGTCACCCCGTGTTAAATGACGGGTCGTTCATAACATTGGCCGAAGTGTTTACGGCTTGACCTCGGCTGTCGCCGAACACTAACCGGGAGCTAGTAACTGGCCTCCCAACTTTAAGCTCCTATGGCTAAGTGAAAGTTATAAAGCCCGCATATCTGATTGCCTTGTTTCCGCTAACACAACCGCCTTCGGGCACCGAGACGTCGGCTAAGGGTATTCTTGTTATTGCCGAAACACCCTGCGTAGTATCTACAAAGGGGTAGAAGCCGACGATGGGCCACTTTCAACTGATAAACGGTCGCAACGGAGTCAAAATAAACATATGATCGGCATTTGTATTTCATATACAAGGGCCGCCTTTCGTAATCATCGTTATAAAGCCATAAATATGCATCAATTTGACTTAAGATTTTGGCCAAGCTGGGTTGCCTGGCTCCTGTGCTTACCCCTACGTTCCCGATTGTTCAGCTAGGCGGTAAAGGGAGCACCTTTGTTATTGTTACTACCGGGTCATCCGAGTTAGTACATCAGACTGGGTGAAGCCGAAAGCTAGCAATCTTAAAGGATCACATTGGTCGGCAACAACAGAAGTGAAAATTTTGGTTCATTAATACCATAGAGTTCGGGAACTTTCCCCACACTAAATCCTCAATATTTGCATTGATCGGAGCTGAGGTTTCATGCTTAGCATGACAACCCAAAGAAAGGAACCGATAGCGGGACTATTTTATTTGGAAGATGTTTCTTACATTAAAAAGTAATATAACATATCTCTCCGCGTACCTTTGTTTATAAAACCGTATGGCCGAGTTGCCTTGTTTGTTGTAAATCTTTTCCCTTGTAAAGGCTTTATAAAGTGGGACAAACACTCCCCGGTTACTGGCCGAGGAGGTTGAAGCCGATGGTCGGTCAACAATGTTTTGTACAATGCGGATTCGAGTATTAATGATATAGAGTACTTGGATACATAGAATCATTACACATAATTTGTGATTTTATTTCGGATATCGATCCATAATTCGGCCACCCGTGCCCACATTAAGGCTCGGGGGCTATTGGGCTTCGTGCTTATCATTTACAAATATTAAAGGGGTACATAGATCCCCTGATCTGGTGTTGCCACCCGACCAGTGTCTCGGGGGCTACTACATTGCCTATTCAAGGCAGAAAAATTCAAAGTGCTCAGTGTTCGTCTTGATCGAACTATGTGCAAACGCGTCTTCGGACAACAATAGGTACCATATGGACCTATCCGGCATCAAGCTGGTATATTACGGCGACTTCTCAAAACCCTCTCAAGGGTTCGTCCGCCGATCACTATCTCCTCTAAAGTGCATCTCAGAATTTTAGGCCGACACATACCTTGAGGGCTACTGGCTACATATCTCGTCAGTAATTAAATTGCATCAATCGGAAATAAAATCCGCAAACAATCAGCCCAAGCCCAAGGTGGTGCGTCACCTCGAAAGCAGTCCGGCATAAAGCTCGGGCGCCAGTGGCTGGCTCCATAGAGGGCATTTCCGGCATTAAGCTCGGCTAAACTCCTTCAACATTTTTGAACCAAGGTGATCTATGACACCTCAGATGCAGTTCGATGTTGGAGCTCGGCTGTAACAATACTCTTCGGATACAGTCTGGCGGTGGAGCTCGGATACATTCCGACGGTGGAGTTCAGATACATTCCGGTGTTGGAGCTCGGAAGCGGTCAGGCGTTGGTGCCGGCTGCAAAAGATACCTCGAATGCAGTCCGGCATTGGAGCTCGGACGCAAGAGGACACTGCCGCCCGGGAACAACTTCAAACCCGAGGTGGGCGTAAAATTAACAAGGCATTGATAAAGGCCGACAACTTAATGGGGCTCCTCGGATGCCCGACGTGTAAAACTCTTCGGATTCTCTTCGGCGATCCTCAAGATTGAAGATGAGAAGATTTGTTGAACCAGCTTGCAAGACCGACGACCGAAGATGAAGAACAGTTCGGAAGAATCGAGGAGCGTCCCCAACTTGAAGACCGGTTCAGGGGGCTACTAATAGTGTCCTGGACTAGGGGGTACTCACCACGTTGTCTCCCGACCAGCTGGATCGGGCCGAGGACCCCCGTGGCGGTTCACTATTGAGCCAGTTCGGACAGCCCATGCCGCATACAAGGAAGACTCCACAAGACATGGCGCTCAAGCCAAGGACTCTCCAAAACCCTAGGCCTCCGGCGTGTTATATAAACCGAGGCAAGGCTAGTCGATGGACAATCTCATATTCATTACTACAATCTCGTGGTAGATACATGTACTCTGTACTACACCCATATGAATACAATCAAAAGCAGCATGTAGGGTATTATCTCATCAAGAGAGCCTGAAGCTGGGTAAAACCCCGTGTCCATGTTACCATCGCTCCAAGACGCCTAGCTTAGGACCCCTACTACGAGATCCGCCGGTTTTGACACCGACACACGCGCCGTCGAAACCGAGGTGAACTCTTTCCTCTTTGAGTTTCGTTCGGATTCACATACGAATTGGGTTCTATCTCAAAGATAAATGTTATGCATTCTTAGCTACTTCGGAGATGATCACGAGGAAGCATAGAGGGATCACCAAGTCCACATGGAGGAAGAGAAGGAAAAAGTACGCGAAGGGACGGACGCTCTGGACATCCCGGGTACCCGGACAAGAGGACCCCGGGTGCCCGGGCACAAGGCCGTGGGGAGGGCAAAAACCCTGGACACCCCGGGTGCCCGGCCCCTAAAGCCCCGGGTGCCCGGCCACTTGGCCCCGGGTGCCCGGCCCGTCTAGCCCCGGCTTCCTTGGGTGGTCCGGGTGGTCCGGGTGCCCGGCCCACTCACCACCGGGTGCCCGGCCTCCCCCCTGGCATGACCCCGTGTGCCCGGCCCCCTCCCAGGCACGACCCCTGGGTGCCCAGACCCTTAACCGTGGCTACGCATTTTTTGGGATAAATTACCCATGTACCCTTGTTTTACTCTCATATCGTCCCTAGGCTATATAAACTCCTTCCCTAGCTCATTAGAGAGGACAACAATGTATTTGATAGACAAAGAGAGAGCTTTGCTCATCTTCCTCCTTGCGGAGATCATGACCTCCTAAGGGAGAAGATCCCCTAGTGGATATTAAGGCCTCCTCGTGGAGAAGGATCCCCATCATAGGATCATCAAGACCTGTCTCCTCATAGGATTGGGATGAACTAGTTACCTCTTGTATGTTCTTGTGTTGGATTTGGACCTTTGTATCTCTCTTTGTGTGATTGGATCTAGTGCATGTGTGATTGGATCAAGTCAATTTGAGTGTTCCTCTTGTTACCCCCCCTTTGTGTTCTTCTTGTTCTTGGGCATTTCCCCTCCAATTCGTGAAAGATCCCCATCTAGGGTTCCACCCGACAACAATCGGTCTCACCGAGTTCTTCTATTCGGTCTGACCGAGTTGGGTCAAATGTGTGTAACAGTTGGATTTTGTGTGGAGGCCATATATGAAGGAAATATGCCCTAGAGGCAATAATAAAGTTATTATTGATATTTACTTATATCATGATAAATGTTTATTATTCATGCTAGAATTGTATTAATTGGAAACATAGTACATGTGTGAATACATAAACAAACATAGTGTCCCTAGTGTGCCTCTACTTGACTAGCTCGTTAATCAAAGATGGTTAAGTTTCCTAGCCATAGACATGTGTTGTCATTTGATGAATGGGATCACATCATTAGAGAATGATGTGATGAACAAGACTCATCCGTTAGCATAGCATAATGATCGTTTTGTTTTTTCTGATATTGCTTTCTTCATGACTTATACATGTTCTTCTGACTATGAGATTATGCAACTCCCAAATACCGGAGGAATACCTTGTGTGCTATCAAACGTCACAACGTAACTTGGTGATTATAAAGATGCTCTACAGGTGTCTCCGATGGTGTTTGTTGAGTTGGCATAGATCGAGATTAGGTATCTCTGGGCACTCTCGGTAATGCTCATCACTATAAGCCTTGCAAGCAATGTGACTAATGAGTTAGTTGCGGGATGATGCATTACGGAACGAGTAAAGAGACATGCCGGTAACGCGATTGAACTAGGTATGATGATACCGACGATCGAATCTCGGGCAAGTAACATACCGATGACAAAGGGAACAACATATGTTGTTGTGCGGTTTGACCGATAAAGATATTCCTAGAATATGTTGGAGCCAATATGAGCATCCAGTTTCCTCTATTGGTTATTGACCGGAGATGTGTCTCGGTCATGTCTACATAGTACTCGAACCCGTAGGGTCCGCGTGCTTAACTTTGGATGACGATTTGTATTATGAGTTATGTGTTTTGATGAACCAAAGTTTGTTTAGAGTCCCGAATGAGATCACCGACATGACGAGGAGTCTCTAAATGGTCGAGACATAAAGATTGATATATTGGAAGGTTATGTGTGACACCGGAATGGTTTCGGAAAGGTTCGGGCATTTTTCGGAGTACCGGGGGTTACCGAAACTCCCTCGGGGAGTTAATGTGCCTTCATGGGCCCTAGTGGAGAGAGGAGGTGGCGGCCAGGTGCTGGCGCGCGCCCCCCAAGCCCAATCTGAATTGGACTAGGGTTGGGGGGTGGCCCCACTTTCCTTCTTTCCTTCTCCTCCTTCCCTCCTTCTCCTAGTGGGAATAGGAAAGGGGGGGGCAAATCCTACTTGGACCGGGAGTCCAAGTAGTACTCCCCCCATGGCGCGCCCCGCTTGGGTCGGCCACCTCTCCTCCCCCTTTATATACGTGGGAGGGGGGCATCCCAAAGACACACCAAGCCTTCTCTTAGCCGTGTGCGGTGCCCCCATCCATAGTTACACACCTCGGTCATATCGTCGTAGTGCTTAGGTGAAGCCCTGCGTTGGTAACTTCATCATCACCGTCGCCACACCGTCGTGCTGACGGAACTCTCCCTCGGCCTCAACTAGATCAAGAGTTCAAGGGACGTCATCGAGCTGAACGTGTGCTAAACGCGGAGGTGCTGTACGTTCGGTGCTTGGATCGGTTGGATAGCGAAGACGTTCGACTACATCAACCGCGTTACTAAACGCTTCCGCTTTCGGTCTACGAGGGTACGTGGACACACTCTCCCCGCTCGTTGCTATGCATCTCATAGATAGATCTTGCGTGATCGTAGGTAATTTTTTTGAAATACTGTGTTCCCCAACAGTGGCATCCGAGCCAGGTCTATGCGTAGATGTTATCTGCATGAGTAGAACACAATGACTTGTGGGCGATAATAGTCATACTGCTTACCAGCAACATCTTACTTTGATTCGGTGGTATTGTTGGATGAAGCGGCCCGGACCGACATTACATGACTGCGTTCATGAGACTGGTTCTACCGACGTGCTTCGCACACAGGTGGCTGGCGGGTGTCTGTTTCTCCAACTTTAGTTGAATCGAGTTTGACTACGCCCGGACCTCGTTGAAGGTTAAAACAACACACTTGATGAAAAATCGTTGTGCTTTGATGCGCAGGTAAGAACGTTTCTTGCTAGAAGTCCGTAGCAGCCACATAAAACTTGCAACAACAGAGTAGAGGACGTCTAACTTGTTTTTGCAGGGCATGTTGTGGTGTGATATGGTCAAGACGTGATGAAATATAAATTGTTGTATGAGATGATCATGTTTTGTAACAGTTATCGGCAACCGGCAGGAGCCGTATGGTTGTTTGGTGGAGGGCACGTTGGGCCTCAAGTGCTTGTGCTTCACGCCGTTGTTGTTGTTGTCGGAGCGCCTCGGCGTCTTGCTCCTCTTGGTGTTGGCGCGCCTGCTCTTCCTCTTGTTGGCGTTGGCGTTGCCTTTCTTGTGCTTGCACCAAGGTAGCTTGGTTTTGGTGATGTCGAAGCTTTTGCGCTTGAAGTTACTCTTGAGAATCGGTTCTGTGTAGAGGATTGTGGTTTTCTTGATGGTCTTGGCGCGCGGCTCGTCGATGAGTGTTTGATGTTGGAGTACTTGAGCCGGAGATGGTGTCGTCGGAGTGTCGACTCGAGCGGCTCCGTCTTGATTAGGACGAAGAGGTAGAAGAATGGTTGACCAACAAGGCACGAATCCCATCCATTATTGCGTTCGTCGAGCTTGTTTTCGAACTTGTTTTTGTTCATCGAGCTTGTTGTTGAAGTATTCTATTGTACGTTGCTCGGAGAGTCGCAAGTCGGTGGCGAGATGGTCGATGCGGTCACTCATTGCTTGTTGTTCTTGATGCAAAGCTCGTTGTGCACCGAAGAGGTGGTTCTTGGTGACGTAGGTGGTCATGTCATCGTCTTGCTCGATGAAGAGTGGGTTGGTAGAAGTACTTGGCCTATCCATCATTCCAAGCAAATATGTGAGTGGGAGAAAGAGAAATACACCAAATGTACCTTGTCCGATGTTGAAGATGGATCAATGATCACGTAAACGTGTAACAAGGAAATAACACAATTGGTACCAATTCTTGTCGGTTCTCACAGTTACACATGTAAAAGCTTATGGTGGAGCTCGGTTAGGATGGTGGCATAAAATTTGAAGCAATTGTTAGTGAGCCTCAATAATGTTGTAAAAGATTCACAAATGTGCAAATGCAACAAGTAGACCAATAGCAAGATATGGTACACGAAAACACACACACAGAAAGATAAATGGGGCCGTGCAACCAAGGAATGAGCCAAAATGTTGAATCCATGAAAATGCTCTTGTTGCACAACACTAGAGAGACGCTAGCACGATTGCACAATAGGCGGATACAAAACTTGTGCACAACCTACTAAGCAAGAATGCAAGGCCTTCTATCCCAAGTATTTTATTTGTATGGTATTTAGATGATATGATCCAAGATGATCGAGTATGACAATCTTAATGTAGTATGATGCTATGGTTCTTGCTTAAAAGCTCTTTGCTTGTCTTTCCCTTTTGCTTAAAATCTTGGTTGGCTCTTTCTCTTTTGAGCTCTTTCTCATGCAAAACATCATGAACCAAGATAGCAATTGAATATGCGATGACAACCTTGTGACACAAGAGATGATATCAAGATATGTACCGAGATGATATGGTATGTATGCAATGGGAGCTATGATCACTAATGTGCACCAGTAACGTTACCGGCAATACTGAAAGGCTAGTCTCGATAGGCAAGGTACGCAAAATGGGCTATGGGGTTATCAATGCATTGGCAAGAATGTACAATGATGGTATATCACGATACCAAGATGATATAGAGGTTACCGTTGATGGTTTGTCAAGTGTAAGCAAGAATGATTGTTGTCGATGACGAGTTCGTTTCGAAGACGAGCGGCGGTGATGTCGATGTCGAACCGTTCCTAGTTAGCCGAAATACCCTAGGAAACGATGAACCACAACTCAAATTCTCAAAAGCAAATGTGTCAAAATTTGTCGGAGTGCGTGTTGAGTAAGCGATTGTGGCAGCGGAAAGCGGAAGGGCTATCGGAGTGCGTATGCGGAAGTGGAAATGGGTTGCGTATGCGAAAGTGTAGGTGGAAAGGTGGTGGTGGCCAAACTAAAATTTTTCTGTTTCGTCAAGAATCGTCGGACGTCCGGTGGTGGTCAGACGACCCGTACTCGCGGACGACCAGAGACGGTCGGACGTCCGGTGCGTGGGCAATTTCGGGCACGAGATGAACTGGGGTATTCGAGGTGGAGGTGGCAAAATTGGTCAAATTCGAGCGATTTTGTGGATGGAAATGGTGGAGATGATGGTGGAAAGCTAGATCCACTCATGGCAAGGAAAATCCATGGATCAAATCCAACAAAACTTCATCACACCTACAAATCACAAAAATAATTGGGGTTAATTTTGGTGGGGATTTTCGAAATTGGGGAAGAACACAACAAAATCAAGCTAGAAAACAAGGGGTAGGGGCTCCAAGTTCATGATCAACATGGCTCATGATACCAAGATGATGTAGGGTAGAACCCTAGATGTCCGATCTTTCATGAAATGGAGGGAATCCTATGAAGAACACGAAGAACACGACGGGAAATGTGAAGGAAATACACTCAAACCAACAAGATTCAGTCACACATTTGCTAGATCCTCGAAACACAAAGAGATACACGATACAAATCCAACATAGGACGATACAAGAGGTAAGTAGTTCATCTGCGTGAGGAGGCCTTGAGGGGGGTCTTCCCGTGAGGGATCTTGAATCCGCTTGGGGTATCTTCTCCGAAGAGGTCGTGAACTCCAATGGAGAAGTAACCAAGTGGATGAGCAATGCTCTATCTCTTGTCACGACCGGATTTTTGGGATATTAATTTCCCAGAAAATGGCCTTTGTGCTCACCAGCCGCAGGATTACTGTTAGCTGATGAGGCACCAACTTGATACAAGAATTCCAAGCAAGGTACAAAATATGTAGTACAAGACCTTTGTGGCCTAGGAGTACAACACATGGTTTCTAGTGGTTGATGGTGGAAGCGGTTTGTGGTACATCTGCGTCTATGGGACTCCATTTCCCACAAGAACAGCTGACCAGGATAACTCCTATCTTTGCGAGGCTACTATCTCCTTTACATGGGTTCCGGGGCTGTCATCGCAACGCTCTTCTCCACGCAAGGAATCTGGCCAAGACAATAGCCAGGGACAAGCCAGTGAGTACGTTTGAATGGGCAATGGGGTTATCAATGCATTGGCAAGAATGTACAATGATGGTATATCACGATACCAAGATGATATAGAGGTTACCGTTGATGGTTTGTCAAGTGTAAGCAAGAATGATTGTTGTCGATGACGAGTTCGTGTCGAAGACGAGCGGCGGTGATGTCGATGTCGAACCGTTCCTAGTTAGCCGAAATACCCTAGGAAACGATGAACCACAACTCAAATTCTCAAAAGCAAATGTGTCAAAATTTGTCGGAGTGCGTATTGAGTAAGCGATGGTGGCAGCGGAAAGCGGAAGGGCTATCGGAGTGCGTATGCGGAAGTGGAAATGGGTTGCGTATGCGAAAGTGTAGGTGGAAAGGTGGTGGTGGCCAAACTAAAAAATTTCAGTTTCGTCAAGAATCGTCGGACGTCCGGTGGTGGTCAGACGACCGGTACTCGCGGACGAGCAGACACGGTCGGACGTCCGGTGCGTGGGCGATTTCGGGCACGAGATGAACTGGGGTATTCGAGGTGGAGGTGGCAAAATTGGTCAAATTCGAGCGATTTTGTGGATGGAAATGGTGGAGATGATGGTGGAAAGCTAGATCCACTCATGGCAAGGAAAATCCATGGATCAAATCCAACAAAACTTCATCACACCTACAAATCACAAAAAAAATTGGGGTTAATTTTGGTGGGGATTTTCGAAATTGGGGAAGAACACAACAAAATCAAGCTAGAAAACAAGGGGTAGGGGCTCCAAGTTCATGATCAACGTGGCTCATGATACCAAGATGATGTAGGGTAGAACCCTAGATGTCCGATCTTTCATGAAATGGAGGGAATCCTATGAAGAACACAAAGAACACGACGGGAAATGTGAAGGAAATACACTCAAACCAACAAGATTCAGTCACACATTTGCTAGATCCTCGAAACACAAAGAGATACACGATACAAATCCAACATAGGACGATACAAGAGGTAAGTAGTTCATCTGCGTGAGGAGGCCTTGAGGGGGGTCTTCCCGTGAGGGATCTTGAATCCGCTTGGGGGATCTTCTCCGAAGAGGTCGTGAACTCCAATGGAGAAGTAACCAAGTGGATGAGCAATGCTCTATCTCTTGTCACGACCAGATTTTCGGGATATTAATTTCCCAGAAAATGGCCTTTGTGCTCACCAACCGCAGGATTACTGTTAGCTGATGAGGCACCAACTTGATACAAGAATTCCAAGCAAGGTACAAAATATGTAGTACAAGACCTTTGTGGCCTAGGAGTACAACACATGGTTTCCAGTGGTTGATGGCGGAAGCGGTTTGTGGTACATCTGCGTCTATGGGACTCCATTTCCCACAAGAACAGCTGACCAGGATAACTCCTATCTTTGCGAGGCTACTATCTCCTTTACATGGGTTCCGGGGCTGTCATCGCAACGCTCTTCTCCACGCAAGGAATCTGGCCAAGACAATAGCCAGGGACAAGCCAGTGAGTACGTTTGAATGGGCAATGGGGTTATCAATGCATTGGCAAGAATGTACAATGATGGTATATCACGATACCAAGATGATATAGAGGTTACCATTGATGGTTTGTCAAGTGTAAGCAAGAATGATTGTTGTCGATGACGAGTTCGTGTCGAAGACGAGCGGCGGTGATGTCGATGTCGAACCGTTCCTAGTTAGCCGAAATACCCTAGGAAACGATGAACCACAACTCAAATTCTCAAAAGCAAATGTGTCAAAATTTGTCGGAGTGCGTATTGAGTAAGCGATGGTGGCAGCGGAAAGCGGAAGGGCTATCGGAGTGCGTATGCGGAAGTGGAAATGGGTTGCGTATGCGAAAGTGTAGGTGGAAAGGTGGTGGTGGCCAAACTAAAAATTTTCTGTTTCGTCAAGAATCGTCGGACGTCCGGTGGTGGTCAGACGACCGGAACTCGCGGACGACCAGAGACGGTCGGACGTCCGGTGCGTGTGCAATTTCGGGCACGAGATGAACTGGGGTATTCGAGGTGGAGGTGGCAAAATTGGTCAAATTCGAGCGATTTTGTGGATGGAAATTGTGGAGATGATGGTGGAAAGCTAGATCCACTCATGGCAAGGAAAATCCATGGATCAAATCCAACAAAACTTCATCACACCTACAAATCACAAAAATAATTGGGGTTAATTTTGGTGGGGATTTTCGAAATTGGGGAAGAACACAACAAAATCAAGCTAGAAAACAAGGGGTAGGGGCTCCAAGTTCATGATCAACGTGGCTCATGATACCAAGATGATGTAGGGTAGAACCCTAGATGTCCGATCTTTCATGAAATGGAGGGAATCCTATGAAGAACACGAAGAACACGACGGGAAATGTGAAGGAAATACACTCAAACCAACAAGATTCAGTCACACATTTGCTAGATCCTCGAAACACAAAGAGATACACGATACAAATCCAACATAGGACGATACAAGAGGTAAGTAGTTCGTCTGCGTGAGGAGGCCTTGAGGGGGGTCTTCCCGTGAGGGATCTTGAATCCGCTTGGGGGATCTTCTCCGAAGAGGTCGTGAACTCCAATGGAGAAGTAACCAAGTGGATGAGCAATGCTCTATCTCTTGCCACGACCAGATTTTCGGGATATTAATTTCCCAGAAAATGGCCTTTGTGCTCACCAGCCGCAGGATTACTGTTAGCTGATGAGGCACCAACTTGATACAAGAATTCCAAGCAAGGTACAAAATATGTAGTACAAGACCTTTGTGGCCTAGGAGTACAACACATGGTTTCTAGTGGTTGATGGCGGAAGCGGTTTGTGGTACATCTGCGTCTATGGGACTCCATTTCCCACAAGAACAGCTGACCAGGATAACTCCTATCTTTGCGAGGCTACTATCTCCTTTACATGGGTTCCGGGGCTGTCATCGCAACGCTCTTCTCCACGCAAGGAATCTGGCCAAGACAATAGCCAGGGACAAGCCAGTGAGTACGTTTGAATGGGCAATGGGGTTATCAATGCATTGGCAAGAATGTACAATGATGGTATATCACGATACCAAGATGATATAGAGGTTACCGTTGATGGTTTGTCAAGTGTAAGCAAGAATGATTGTTGTCGATGACGAGTTCGTGTCGAAGACGAGCGGCATGTCGAACCGTTCCTAGTTAGCCGAAATACCCTAGGAAACGATGAACCACAACTCAAATTCTCAAAAGCAAATGTGTCAAAATTTGTCGGAGTGCGTATTGAGTAAGCGATGGTGGCAGCGGAAAGCGGAAGGGCTATCGGAGTGCGTATGCGGAAGTGGAAATGGGTTGCGTATGCGAAAGTGTAGGTGGAAAGGTGGTGGTGGCCAAACTAAAAAATTTCAGTTTCGTCAAGAATCGTCGGACGTCCGGTGGTGGTCAGACGACCGGTACTCGCGGACGAGCAGAGACGGTCGGACGTCCGGTGCGTGGGCGATTTCGGGCACGAGATGAACTGGGGTATTCGAGGTGGAGGTGGCAAAATTGGTCAAATTCGAGCGATTTCGTGGATGGAAATGGTGGAGATGATGGTGGAAAGCTAGATCCACTCATGGAAAGGAAAATCCATGGATCAAATCCAACAAAACTTCATCACACCTACAAATCACAAAAAAAATTGGGGTTAATTTTGGTGGGGATTTTCGAAATTGGGGAAGAACACAACAAAATCAAGCTAGAAAACAAGGGGTAGGGGCTCCAAGTTCATGATCAACGTGGCTCATGATACCAAGATGATGTAGGGTAGAACCCTAGATGTCCGATCTTTCATGAAATGGAGGGAATCCTATGAAGAACACGAAGAACACGACGGGAAATGTGAAGGAAATACACTCAAACCAACAAGATTCAGTCACACATTTGCTAGATCCTCGAAACACAAAGAGATACACGATACAAATCCAACATAGGACGATACAAGAGGTAAGTAGTTCATCTGCGTGAGGAGGCCTTGAGGGGGCTCTTCCCGTGAGGGATCTTGAATCCGCTTGGGGGATCTTCTCCGAAGAGGTCGTGAACTCCAATGGAGAAGTAACCAAGTGGATGAGCAATGCTCTATCTCTTGTCACGACCGGATTTTCGGGATATTAATTTCCCAGAAAATGGCCTTTGTGCTCACCAGCCGCAGGATTACTGTTACCTGATGAGGCACCAACTTGATACAAGAATTCCAAGCAAGGTACAAAATATGTAGTACAAGACCTTTGTGGCCCAGGAGTACAACACATGGTTTCTAGTGGTTGATGGCGGAAGCGGTTTGTGGTACATCTGCGTCTATGGGACTCCATTTCCCACAAGAACAGCTGACCAGGATAACTCCTATCTTTGCGAGGCTACTATCTCCTTCACATGGGTTCCGGGGCTGTCATCGCAACGCTCTTCTCCACGCAAGGAATCTGGCAAAGACAATAGCCAGGGACAAGTCAGTGAGTACGTTTGAATGGGCTATGGGGTTATCAATGCATTGGCAAGAATGTACAATGATGGTATATCACGATACCAAGATGATATAGAGGTTACCGTTGATGGTTTGTCAAGTGTAAGCAAGAATGATTGTTGTCAATGACGAGTTCGTGTCGAAGACGAGCGGCGGTGATGTCGATGTCGAACCGTTCCTAGTTAGCCGAAATACCCTAGGAAACGATGAACCACAACTCAAATTCTCAAAAGCAAATGTGTCAAAATTTGTCGGAGTGCGTATTGAGTAAGCGATGGTGGCAGCGGAAAGCGGAAGGGCTATCGGAGTGCGTATGCGGAAGTGGAAATGGGTTGCGTATGCGAAAGTGTAGGTGGAAAGGTGGTGGTGGCCAAACTAAAAAATTTCAGTTTCGTCAACAATCGTCGGACGTCCGGTGGTGGTCAGACGACCGGTACTCGCGGACGACCAGAGACGGTCGGACGTCCGGTGCGTGGGCGATTTCGGGCACGAGATGAACTTGGGTATTCGAGGTGGAGGTTGCAAAATTGGTCAAATTCGAGCGATTTTGTGGATGGAAATGGTGGAGATGATGGTGGAAAGCTAGATCCACTCATGGCAAGGAAAATCCATGGATCAAATCCAACAAAACTTCATCACACCTACAAATCACAAAAAAAATTGGGGTTAATTTTGGTGGGGATTTTCAAAATTGGGGAAGAACACAACAAAATCAAGCTAGAAAACAAGGGGTAGGGGCTCCAAGTTCATGATCAACGTGGCTCATGATACCAAGATGATGTAGGGTAGAACCCTAGATGTCCGATCTTTCATGAAATGGAGGGAATCCTATGAAGAACACGAAGAACACGACGGGAAATGTGAAGGAAATACACTCAAACCAACAAGATTCAGTCACACATTTGCTAGATCCTCGAAACACAAAGAGATACACGATACAAATCCAACATAGGACGATACAAGAGGTAACTAGTTCATCTGCGTGAGGAGGCCTTGAGGGGGGTCTTCCCGTGAGGGATCTTGAATCCGCTTGGGGGATCTTCTCCGAAGAGGTCGTGAACTCCAATGGAGAAGTAACCAAGTGGATGAGCAATGCTCTATCTCTTGTCACGACCGGATTTTCGGGATATTAATTTCCCAGAAAACGGCCTTTGTGCTCACCAGCCCCAGGATTACTGTTAGCTGATGAGGCACCAACTTGATACAAGAATTCCAAGCAAGGTACAAAATATGTAGTACAAGACCTTTGTGGCCTAGGAGTACAACACATGGTTTCTAGTGGTTGATGGTGGAAGCGGTTTGTGGTACATCTGCGTCTATGGGACTCCATTTCCCACAAGAACAGCTGACCAGGATAACTCCTATCTTCGCGAGGCTACTATCTCCTTTACATGGGTTCCGGGGCTGTCCTCGCAACGCTCTTCTCCACGCAAGGAATCTGGCCAAGACAATAGCCAGGGACAAGCCAGTGAGTACGTTTGAATGTACTCGCAAACATTAAGAACACGGGTATAATATAACGAGAGATAATCATGCTCTGAAATATTCATGATGATAACGTCTGTCACGAATTAAACGAAATCCATGATGCACGCATGCGGGTAAAATATGCAATACAGAAAAATAGGGTGTAGTGATCGAGTGTCTGAAATGACTCCTTGAGAAGTTGCAAATAAATTAACAATGCCACAGTCGGGCGTCTGAGCGACACCACATAAATGGCTTATAAAGAATAATTAAAAAAAACAAACATGCCGCAGTCGGGCGTCTGAGCGACACCACATAAAGGGCTTATAAAGGATAAATAAATAACAAACATGCCGCAGTCGGGCGTCTGAGCGACACCACATAAAGGGCTTATAAAGGAATAGTCACAGTGAATTATCCGGGAGGTAGAACCGTCCCAGGGATACTCAAAAATTCAAATAATGTAAATGGTTAGTCCATGATAATAATAAACATAATCCTCATATCACAGGTCATAAACAAAGTCTAGTCTAGCCGTTTCTCCATCCAAAGACCGTCACTAGATTCTAGTTTACCCGTTTCTCCATCCGAATACCGTTACTATGATCCAGTCTAGCCATGTCTCCATCCGAATACCGTCACCAGATCCATCTCAGACTGTGGTCCTTACCCATGAACATGGCTATCTGAATGGATATATCCTCTGCAGAGGGTGTACTCTTTACCCACGAGTAACGGATTTACTTAGTCCATCGGGACTAATTTCGCCTACGGCCTTTTAATTGAAAACACGCCTGACCTGCACACGCCAGCTTAACTTACCGGTGTCTGGAATCACCCACGACACCTGCCAAGCAAAACTCTAAGTGGGGAGGCTACAACCTCGACGTAGCATGGGATCAAATTTATATTCGCGCGCTCTAAGGGGTGCCCCCCCTCTCGGTCCCAACCGGAAACACCCATGCCCCCGGACCAGGTGGCATGCCTACCGGATGCACCCGGTATCTTCCACCATGGCCTCTCTGTACGGTGTGTGCTTTGGTAAGGGGTTGACAACTTACTGAACCATACCCTACCTGCGGCAGGGACAGTTGGTAGTACAAAACAAGTAGGGTAAGTTCCTAATCAAGACTCAACCTACGGCCAACTCAGGAGGTCCAAGTATTCTCCGAAAGGTTAGCATAACCAATATATTTCCATTAATAGATAAACTCACCACTCATCAAGCCTCACCATGCCATACCGGACATACTCGTCTCAACGAGGAACTAGGGACAAGCTCGTGTCTACCCAAGACCACGACTTTCCCAGCTTCCTTACGGTATGCATGAGAAGCTCACGAGGATGGTCCCTAACACCAGCGTATCAATTACTAACAACAAAACATCTCCGATATGCACTCACGTGTGTGACTGATCGATACATAGAAATAACGCATGCTCCAAGTCAAAGTGGTGTTGTAACCGTATTAAAACACCACACAAAAAAATATTATGCCAGAGTTCAGAATGCTTGCCTTCAAGAGTATGCAAAGGGTGCAATTTTTGAAAGCTTTCTTCTCTCTCCATTTCCTATTTTATAAAAATATTCAAATAACAAATATTTCAAACACAGTACAAAAAGTTGTCCCAAATATTTTTGAAATAAATCTTAAAATAAACTAGATGAAATTTGAGAGAGGTAGGAAAAAGAATCAACTCATTTGGAGTTTTATTTTAAAAGTTATAGCCAGTCAAAGTCTGGTCAAAGTTCTGTTTTTAATAAAAACCAGAAAAAGAAAACGTTTCAGGGGAGAGTACGCTTTCGAAGCAGAGGAAACGTACTCTGGCGTTTACGCGACCACTTAAGCCAGCGTGGGTGGCGCGGGGGTCACTGACAGTGGGTCCAGAGGGCCCACTGGTCAGGTTTGACCATTCTTCCCTCTCCCTTCTCTTCTCTGCCCGACGGGAGCGGGACTCCGGCGATCGCCGGCGACGAACGGCGGCTCCTCGAGGGCACCTGAGGGCAGGGATGGACCCGCCAGACCGGGGCGGTCCTCTCGGTGGTCGTTGGGTCGACGGTGGTGGGAGGAGTCGTCGGCGGCGAGCTCCGCGGCGGAGGGGCTACGGGAGTGAAGTGGGTTTCGGGCTCTGGTGGTCTCCGATCAAGGCTGAGGCGCTGGGCAGCTCCGCAAGGACAAGAGGAAGCGATTGGTGGCGTTGGATGGGCGGAAGATCTCCTGGTTGCGACGAATGGCACCGGAAGGCAGCGACGGCCGAACCGGCCAGAGTTGGGGAAGATGGCCTCTCCCGGCCAATCCACTGCTAGGGGAGCACTAGGGGAAAGCCTGAGGTCGCCTGAGGTCTTGAACGAGTTCGGGGATCCCTTAAATAGGCGCTCGAGGTCGGTCCCGCCGTAGCCGAGGACAAGAACGCCGGCGACCGCGGTGCTGTAGCTGCAGGGCGACGTGGCGGCGACGAGCGCATGCCGACGGGCTTTGGGATAAGCTCGAGCTGTTCACAGGGGCAGCTGGCGCGCGCGGGTGGCTTGGGCGGCGCCGACCATGGTAGGAGCTTGCTGCTGACGCCGGCGTGCCGCCAAAAGCTCTGACGGCGGCGCTGTAGGGCGCCAGAGGTGGCGTGGAGAGTGGGCGGGGTTAGTGCGCGGTTCAGCAGGCGAGCAGGGGCCAGGGACGGGACGCGACGAGGGCGGTAGTGCGACGCGGCGGCTCAGTGCGCGCGCGTGCAAAACGTGCGCTCTGGCGCGCCCAGAGCACGCACGGGACATGCTCGACGAAATGCCAGGGCAGCCTAGAGCGCGAGGGGGAGGCTGGCAACTAACAGGGTAGGGATAGGGATAGTTAGGAGCTCAGTGGACAAGGTCACTGGGTCAGTTGGACAAGATCATAGTGCAAACTAGGAAACATGCCCAAAGCTGACTGTGCACACCAAGTGTTCGACAGAATGCCAAGTGCATTTTTGCAACTCTTGGAGTGGCCAAAATCTCCAGATCAGGGTCTCTTTAGATGTAGATGATGATGGCAAGATCATTTGGGCAAAACCAGAAACTTGCTAGTGCAAGTTTTGCAAAACTACGGTTTTGGACAGAAAGAAAAAGGTCTCACTGCATGCACTTAAAATCCTCCAATGAGTCCATTCTCCTGGACTTAAGGGTTTGGTAGGGAGGGCTACAAGCAGGAAAAAGCTCAGGGTCACTAGAGCAAAATAAAATAGGGTTGCAGTGCAAATCACCAAACTGGACCAGAATGAAAAAGAGGTTGATTCACTCAAAATTTTCAAAGGACAACACTGGGTTTTTGCATGAAGTTGAATTGTATGCATCTACTGACATCTCCAAACACTTGGAAGAATTTTTAAAGGTATATTTAAATAGGTTGTAGTGCAAAAATGACTACTGGACCAGATTTGAAAAGTTGATGTAGAGCTGAAAATCTCCAATAACCAAAAGATATCTTTGCATAAAAGCGATGTGGAAACATCACATGACATCCCCAAATTTTGGTGGAATTTCTAAAGGCATTTATCAAATGGTTGCTGTGCAAAACAGGCTCGAAATTTATGAAAACTCATTTTAAAGGAATAAAGTTCAAGAAAAATAAATCTTGCAATTAAATCTACTGAATAAGAATTGTTTTATAGAGAGGGTATATAAGTCCAACAATACCTTTAGAAAGTTTCACTTGAGGTAAAAACCCATATTGTCAAAAAGGGCAAAACTAGACAAATGGAAAAGTTTTATTTCCTGGCAAAATTTTAATTAATAAAACAAGGTCCAAATTTTGGGGTGTCACAACACTACCCCCCTTAAGAAAAATCTCGTCCTCGAGATTTGTTAAATGCCTTTTTGAACAAAAATTGCTTTTATCAAAAGAAAACATTGTACTGTGCAAATAAAATGCGGCTACAGTGAGAGGGCAATTAGTGGTGTAAAACCAGAGTGTGGTCTACTGGCGCTGCGTGGAAGAATCCATGGTCGGGGAAAACGAGATATTTCTACGTGGATACAGGCATTCAGAATAAATTCTAAATTACTAAAACACGCTGGTTGCACCCGGGAGCACAGTGCTCTCTCTGGCTGACAGGTGGACCCGGGGCCCACTGTCGGCCTCTTCTTCTACCTCTGGTTCTCTCTTCTTTCTCGCGTGCTCTCCCGCACCTCCTCCACCGGCGACGCCTAGCGCGTAGGGCATCTAGGCCGTACTGCGGTAGTGCGCGGCGTGCTAGCTGCCGGTGCAGCGTGCACTCACCTCGCGGGCCAGTGCACTGTCGGCACTGCTCGCGGACTCGCCTCCGAACACCGGCGATCGAGCGGCGAGTGGCGCTGGTGGACCTCGCCCACCGTACACCGATCTCGAGCTATAAAACAATCGCCGTGCTCCTCTCTTCTTCCTCACACCTGGCCTCGCTTCTACTTCTCCTTCCTTCTCCTCCATTGCTATTAGCAGGAGCTCGAGACGAGGCTCTAATGGCGGAGGCGATGCCGGACTGGTATGTGGTCCTGGTGGGTGGAGGTTTGGCGGTGCTGCTGGGGTTCTCCGTGCTCCTGTGCGCGATGATCCTGGATGATCATCGTGATGCTGCCGCTCGAGTGTTAGCTCTTCGCGGTGGCGGTGATCACGTGGATTTGGCGCGACATCGAGGGCTAACTGCTGTCGGTGTGCTGGGGCAGCTCGCGCCCGAATGACTACTCACAAATCTCTCCTACTGAGACTGTGGTGTCCTTGGGTGTGATCAGTTAGGCGCAAAAATGTGTACGAGGATTTGTAATTAGCGCACGAGGTCGAGTGGTTGTGGTTGTGAGTCTGCTGTTATGATGCTGCGCGAATAAAAATCTATGCCGTAAAGATATATACGCCGCAACAACTCGGGGAAAGAAATCTCATTACAAAAATTTATCGCGAGAAAAATTAGATAAATAAAGATTAACAACAGTAAAATTGTTCACATAATTGAAAACAAAAATTGGGTCCATCGCACAAATTACAACACATAAATAAATACTGGGACAATAAACACAGCGGTGACGTTTACAAAGAAAACGACAAAAAGACAGGGCCCTGACAAAACGCCTCTGGTACTGGGGCACACTCCTCTTCTATCGGGGGAAGCAGGTTGACCAGTCGATGAATGCGCCTCTCCTGGTCAGGCCTCAGTGGTCTGCCAATAGCGATCCAAGGATTTAAATCAGCGAGGCTCTGGAGATAACCCATTACTCGCTGAGTCAAACGCTCCTGAGCGATAACATACTGGGCAAGGTTGGCCAGTACTGGATTTCTCTCAATTCATCCACCGGGAAAAGATGCAACTTCTCTGAGTGCTGCACGACTCGGAAAATAATAATATCCTCGCTCGCTGGCATAGGGCACCGCGAATGGAGGACGAGCGAGCGCCTCGTACGCAGCAGCTTGTATGGCCATATGCGGAGTCGGCATGGATTTCCCCATGAAGGAGACTTCCGTTGGGTCTTGGTTTGGGTATGCGGGAGGGATGTGCACCACTGCCCAATATTTCGAGGTGGAATGGGTGATCCTCGATTTGAGCAACTCGTACTGGGGTGGATGGGTGGCACTCATGGTACTGCAGGTAAAGTCCCACAATAATTTAACAAAACTACCTGGGGTTGCGTCTGGGGTTCTCAGATAAATACTGGGGGTCGGCATGGCAAGGAAATAGCTGCGAGGGCTGCGCACAAGGTGAGGGGTACTCGGCAAGGTTACGAGGTGGCCTTTATATAGCATCGGGGCTGGGTTATCTACCGGGGTGAAGGGTAACTGGTTGTCGATCCTGTTCTTGGGTCAAAGCCACAGATATATGCATCACATAAATGTGACGCATTACTGTGGGTGCCGTCGGGGTTGGTCTTGGTAGCTGCGCCCGAAATTTAAAAAAATATGCAACTGTACGCCAACGTACATATGCATAGTTACCACTCCAAAAATAGGGGCGCACAAGCAGACAGCATTAAATAAAAGTGATACAAGATCACACCATTACAAAGCGTAGAAAAACTAAGGCTCGATACTACTCGAGTGACTTAGTCTACTTCGTTAATATCTAAGTGGGCTGGCCTGGCGGATGCCGAGGTTTCTCCATGTGTTTCTCCGTCAGGATTCGCTGGTTGAGGTTGGGGGGCTGCAGGGTCGGGGTAGTGGTGATGACCATCGCGGGGGTTGTTGGCCACAATCCCATTGGAATGGGTTCCCAAAAGGCGACGAAGCGCTTCTGGGGGCACCAAAGTACTCTGGTTGATGGCTGGGGCAGACCTCAAGGGATCGATCGGGTGTTCGAACAGCACGACTGGGTTGTCGGCGTCGGGCTCCACTTCTCTTCTCGCCGGGGCTCGGCGAACCAGTTCTCCACGAGCTGTGATCAGATCAAGGGTGACTTGATCGAACAGTTGCTCTAGTGCGCTTACATAGCGCACCAGATGCAATAGTGCAGGATCTGTCTCGTGATCTCCGTTGGCAACCTGGGGCGGCCTACCATACCCGTCACGACTGGGGTAGTAGTAGAACGAGCGACAGTTAACTCTGGGCGACAAGTGCCGGAGTTGAACTATAGCTTCTCGAGCTGCCAGTTGGATGGCTTGTGGCTCAAAGGAAGTTGTCCTTCCAGTGAACCTGTAGGGGCGTTCTGGCGACAGACCCCTACCATAGATGTGCACAGTGGCCCAGTACTGACGGCTCTCACCGTACATGGGTCCTTGGTACACAACATATTCAGGAGGCTCTTCTAACGCATAGGCACGGCGGGTGAGGTTTGCGAGCACGGTCACAAAACCTCCAAGGTTGGTTGCTGTGGTCTCATTGTGAACAATGGGGCCAGGCATCGCGGCTTGGTTTGGGGAAAGAGGCTGTGCTGTGCTGTGTTGAGGCTAGCGTGCCCTTTTTATAGGAAAAGGCGATGGAGTCTTCCTTCGCACGCTTGCGAATGAGACGGGTTGGGTGTCAGTCACTGGCGCGTGATCGACGGACTAGGCTGATAGGTTGGGCACCGTCCGCCGAAAGGCGTCGGGTCACTGTGGGGCTATCTTACGCGAGAAGCTTGGCCGGGTTAGGTTAAGGTCTGGTGGTTTGATTAACCTAGGTTTATTGACCTGGCTAAGATAGGATTAGCCAATGGTCAGCCTGGCTCTGATACCAAGTCTGTCACGACCGGATTTTCGGGATATTAATTTCCCAGAAAATGGCCTTTGTGCTCACCAGCCCCAGGATTACTGTTAGCTGATGAGGCACCAACTTGATACAAGAATTCCAAGCAAGGTACAAAATATGTAGTACAAGACCATTGTGGCCTAGGAGTACAACACTTGGTTTCTAGTGGTTGATGGCGGAAGCGGTTTGTGGTACATCTGCGTCTATGGGACTCCATTTCCCACAAGAACAGCTGACCAGGATAACTCCTATCTTCGCGAGGCTGCTATCTCCTTTACATGGGTTCCGGGGCTGTCATCGCAACGCTCTTCTCCACGCAAGGAATCTGGCCAAGACAATAGCCAGGGACAAGCCAGGGAGTACGTTTGAATGTACTCGCAAGCATTAAGAACACGGGTATAATATAACGAGAGATAATCATGCTCTGAAATATTCATGATGATAACGTCTGTCACGAATTAAACGAAATCCATGATGCACGCATGCGGGTAAAATATGCAATACAGAAAACTAGGGTGTAGTGATCGAGTGTCTGAAATGACTCCTCGAGAAGTTGCAAATAAATTAACAATGCCGCAGTCGGGCGTCTGAGCGACACCACATAAAGGGCTTATAAAGAATAATTAAAAAAACAAACATGCCGCAGTCGGGCGTCTGAGCAACACCACATAAAGGGCTTATAAAGGATAAATAAATAACAAACATGCCGCAGTCGGGCGTCTGAGCGACACCACATAAAGGGCTTATAAAGGAATAGTCACAGTGAATTATCCGGGAGGTAGAACCGTCCCAGGGATACTCAATAATTCAAATAATGTAAATGGTTAGTCCATGATAATAATAAACATAATCATCATATCACAGGTCATAAACAAAGTCTAGTCTAGCCGTTTCTCCATCCAAAGACCGTCACTAGATTCTAGTTTACCCGTTTCTCCATCCGAATACCGTTACTATGATCCAGTCTAGCCGTGTCTCCATCCGAATACCGTCACTAGATCCATCTCAGATTGTGGTCCTTACCCATGATCATGACTATCCGAATGGATATATCCTCTGCAGAGGGTGTACTCTTTACCCATGAGTAACGGATTTACTTAGTCCAACGGGACTAATTCCGCCTACGGCCTTTTAATTGAAAACACGCCTGACCTGCACACGCCATCTTAACTTACCGGTGTCTGGAATCACCCACGACACCTGCCAAGCAAAACTCTAAGTGGGGAGGCTACAACCTCGACGTAGCATGGGATCAAATTTATATTCGCGCGCTCTAAGGGGTGCCCCCCTCTCGGTCCCAACCGGAAACACCCATGCCCCCGGACCAGGTGGCATGCCTACCGGATGCACCCGGTATCTTCCACCATGGCCTCTCTGTACGGTGTGTCTTTGGTAAGGGGTTGACAACTTACTGAACCATACCCTACCTGCGGCAGGGACAAGTGGTAGTACAAAACAAATATGGGAAGTTACTAATCAAGACTCGACCTACGGCCAACTCAGGAGGTCCAAGTATTCTCCGAAAGGTTAGCATAACCAATATATTTCCATTAACAGATAAACTCACCACTCATCAAGCCTCACCATGCCATACCGGACATACTCGTCTCAACGAGGAACTAGGGACAAGCTCGTGTCTACCCAAGACCACGACTTTCCCGGCTTCCTTACGGTATGCATGAGAAGCTCACGAGGATGGTCCCTAACACCACCGTATCAATTACTAAAAACAAAACATCTCCGATATGCACTCACGTGTGTGACTGATCGATACATAGAAATAACGCATGCTCCAAGTCAAAGTGGTGTTGTAACCGTATTAAAACACCGCACAAAAAAATATTATGCCAGAGTTCAGAATGCTTGCCTTCAAGAGTATGCAAAGGGTGCACTTTTTGAAATCTTTCTTCTCTCTCCATTTCCTATTTTAAAAAAATATTCAAATAACAAATATTTCAAACACAGTACAAAAAGGTGTCCCAAATATTTTTGAAATAAATCTTAAAATAAAATAGATGAAATTTGAGAGAGGTAGGAAAAAGAATCAACTCATTTGGAGTTTTATTTTAAAAGTTATAGCCAGTCAAAGTCTGGTCAAAGTTCTGTTTTTAATAAAAACCAGAAAAAGAAAACGTTTCGGGGGAGAGTACGCTTTCGAAGCAGAGGAAACGTACTCTGGCATTTACGCGACCACTTAAGCCAGCGTGGGTGGCGCGGGGGTCACTGACAGTGGGTCCAGAGGGCCCACTGGTCAGGTTTGACCATTCTTCCCTTTCCCTTCTCTTCTCTGCCCGACGGGAGCGGGACTCTGGCGATCGCCGGCGAAGAACGGCGGCTCCTCGAGGGCACCTGAGGGCAGGGATGGACCCGCCAGACCGGGGCGGTCCTCTGGGTGGTCGTTGGGTCGACAGTGGTGGGAGGAGTCGTCGGCGGCGAGCTCCGCGGCGGAGGGGGCTACGGGAGTGAAGTGGGTTTCGGGCTCTGGTGGTCTCCGATCGAGGCTGAGGCGCTGGGCAGCTCCGCAAGGACAAGAGGAAGCGATTGGTGGCGTTGGATGGGCGGAAGATCTCTTGGTTGCGACGAATGGCACCGGAAGGCAGCGGCGGCCGAACCGGCCAGAGTTGGGGAAGATGGCCTCTCCCGGCCAATCCACTGCTAGGGGAGCACTAGGGGGAAAGCCTGAGGTCGCCTGAGGTCTTGAACGAGTTCGGGGATCCCTTAAATAGGCGCTCGAGGTCGGTCCCGCGGTAGCCGAGGATAAGAACGCCGGCGACCGCAGTGCTGTAGCTGCAGGGCGACGTGGCGGCGACGAGCGCATGCCGACGGGCTTTGGGATAAGCTCGAGCTGTTCACAGGGGCAGCTGGCGCGCGCGGGTGGCTTGGGTGGCGCCGACCATGGCAGGAGTTTGCTGCCGACGCCGGCGTGCCGCCAAAAGCTCTGACGGCGGCGCTGTAGGGCGCCAGAGGTGGCGTGGAGAGGGGGCGAGGTTAGTGCGCGGTTCAGCAGGCGAGCAGGGGCCAGGGACGGGACGCGACGAGGGCGGCAGTGCGACGCGGCGGCTCAGTGCGCACGCGTGCAAAACGTGCGCTCTGGGCACGCCCAGAGCACGCGCGGGACATGCTCGACGAAATGCCAGGGCAGCCTAGAGCGTGAGGGGGAGGCTGGCAACTAACAGGGTAGGGATAGGGATAGTTAGGAGCTCAGTGGACAAGGTCGCTGGGTCAGTTGGACAAGATCATAGTGCAAACTAGGAAACATGCCCAAAGCTGACTGTGCACACCAAGTGTTGGACAGAATGCCAAGTGCATTTTGGCAACTCTTGGAGTGGCCAAAATCTCCAGATCAGGGTCTCTTTAGAAGTAGATGATGATGGCAAGATCATTTGGGCAAAACTAGAAACTTGCTAGCGCAAGTTTTGGACAGAAAGAAAAAGGTCTCATTGCATGCACTTAAAATCCTCCAATGAGTACATTCTCCTGGACTTAAGGGTTTGGTAGGGAGGGCTACAAGCTGGAAAAAGCTCGGGGTCACTAGAGCAAAACAAAATAGGGTTGCAGTGCAAATCACCAAACTGGACCAGAATGAAAAAGAGGTTGATTCACTCAAATTTTTCAAAGGACAACAATGGGTTTTTGCATGAAGTTGAATTGTATGCATCTACTGACATCTCCAAACACTTGGAAGAATTTTTAATGGAATATTTAAATAGGTTGTAGTGCAAAAATGACTACTGGACCAGATTTGAAAAGCTGATGTACAGCTCAAAATCTCCAATAACCAAAAGATATCTTTGCATAAAAGCGATGTGGAAACATCACATGACATCCCCAAATTTTGGTGGAATTTTTAAAGGCATTTATCAAATGGTTGCAGTGCAAAACAGGCTCCAAATTTATGAAAACTCACTTTAAAGGAATAAAGTTCAGGAAAAATAAATCTTGCAATTAAATCTATTGAATAAGAATTGTTTTATAGAGAGAGTATATAAGTCCAACAATACCTTTAGAAAGTTTCACTTGATGTAAAAACCCATATTGTCAAAAAGGGCAAAACTAGACAAATGGAAAAGTTTTATTTCCTGGCAAAATTTTAATTAATAAAACAAGGTCCAAATTTTGGGGTGTCACATCTCTCAAATGAGCTATCACATTGCTGACCCTAGAAAGAGGGCGAAGGGGTACTTGGGCTTCGGCCCAACACGAGGTCAACACACAGGTGTCGGATGTTCGACGGCTTCCGATTGTTCGATGGCTCATGTGGGTCTGGACGTCCGGTGCGTGTCGGAAGTCCGATGTTTTGGCTCGGGTGTGCTTTGGTCGGACGTCCGGTCGGGGTCGGACGTCAAAGGTGCCGGTCGTCCGATGATCTCCATACTTCCGATGTTTTCGTACTAGCCTGGTGGTGTCGGTGGTCCGGCGGAGCTCGGCTGTCCGGGCGCTGGGAGGTGTTGGACGTCCGACCGACGTCGGTCGTCCGGTCGCTGGAGCATGGACGGGCTGGGACATGGTGTGCTAGCTGATGCTCCAGGCGTCAGACGTCCGACAAGGTTCAGCCGTCCGATGGCTGGGGATTTCCTGGCAGCTCTTCTTCTTGTCCCTTGTACTTGGTGTCCTCACCATCTTGTCCGTTGGGTGTAGGTGCTCCATGGCCTTCCTCCAAGTACCTGATCACGCATAGGGTTTCCGCTTGAGGTAGTAGCCATGTCTCATATGTAGGGAGTGGTAATTTGGAGAGGAGCGAGTTCACCTTATCTTCGACAGCCTTTGCTCGAGCTCTTGCCATTGGCCCAAGTGGTGTTGTGGGATACGTAGGTAGGTCCATGGGGATGACCTTGGGATGCTCCGCATCAAGAACTTTCGAAGCAATTTCCAAAGGCGCTTTTTATTTTCAGCCGTAATAATGTGCACAACTTTCGCACGGTTGTTGATGGCATTCAATTTGGCAGCCAGATGTTCTTTCTCTCGGCGATCCTCAGCCATATGCTGCAACAGCAGCTGTTGAGTACGCAAAATCACTACAAGGTGTGAAAGGAGGTTGAGTATTTGGTTTTCTATCACACTGAGGTAGTTGTGGCCTGTTGAATGTATTGTGATAATCTGGAGGGCTTGAGACTGCAACTTTTCCCGAATAAAAATATTCCATGACTCGCAGCGTATCACGTACAAGAGGAATGAAGCTTTTGTGACTGACTTTTGCCAAGTATTCAATGTGCATTGCATAATCAACCACTTTCTGAATCCAAGGCGCAAAGACATTGGTGGTTTCCAGATGCCGAGCAGAGTCCTTCAGTATGCACAGAAACATGTCTGCGACATCTAAAATTTATCCTTGGGAGATAGCATGAATGGTGTTTCGAAGAACATCAGATGTAGCATTGTTAGAATTCATCTCGGCCAGAGGACAGATGGTATAGGTGAGCATGTGGTATAGAGTCTGATTATCAAAGGTCAGATTCTCGGGCAAGGGAGGACCATTGTAGTCACGGATTTTCTCTTGATCCATGTGAAAGCACAAGTGCTCCCTGGGTGATTTGGTAATTAATGTCAACATATCTCTTGTTGGACTAATACTTTTGTCTAGTATATTTCAGATGAGTTCAACAATGGCGTGGCAAGGACAAAAGGCTGTGGAATCCCTTCAAAATGCTAAGGACAAAGATTGGCAAAAGCTCAAGACTATTCTTTTTCATTTTAGTGATCCAAAATCATATTGAGTCCATAGGAAAGCCAATACTATTAAAAGGTGATGAGGTGTTGCTTAATGGTCTAATTGCTCAAAGTGCTTAGTGATATTGCTCCAAAACCCTTAGCCACTTTCTCATTTCCAAATATGTCCAAGACCCGAAGTCAAACTCGGCCCCACCGATTTGATCTATCCGACGCCACCGAGTTCATTTGACCTAGCCACTGCCAGAAACCCTAGACAATTCGGTCGCACCGATACGGATCTCGGTCTCACCGAGATGGCCTTGCAAACTCTCTGTTGCCTGTTGTAATTATTTCGGTCTCACCTTAATGTGCAATCGGTCCCACCGAGTTTGCTTGCCCAACTTTTCGTTTGCTCATTGCTAAAATCGGTCACACTGAGTTCATGCAATCGGTCTCACCGAGATGAGGTTTTACCCTAGCCCTAGCACATCGATCGCACCGAGTTGATCATGTCTGTTGGCGGGAACGACACCTATGGGGTCACTGGGATATCTTCTACGATCGGCGGGCCCGAGGTTGTGCAAAGAGCAGGTCTGACAGGAAGCACACAGGTCGTTTACCCAGGTTCGGGCCACGAAGATGCATAATACCCTAGTCCTGCTTTGGTGGATGTATTGAGTGTTGTTGAGCTAGCTACGGGGTGCAACTTGCCAAAAAGAGCCCCCAAATCCCTCTCCCGGTCGCCTCGGGCCTCCTTTTATAGGCAAAAGGGGTTGCCATAGTGGCACACAGGAGGTGGAATGGTCTAAAGTTGATGAGCCTACCCTCTGGGACCGTAGGACAAATGCATTTAATGCGCTGGCGACGTGTCCCCCTTGCTTAATCGGGGACGGCAAGGAAGCACGTTCCAGCTATCGCCGCCTCGCCTGGCCTTGAGACGCGTCCGAGCTGACGAGGCGTCGTGGCACCACGTTGGCTGGCTGCTGGGCTGGCGCGGTGGTGGAGCCTTCACGAAGGATTGCATGCCACCACGCAGGTGCCTGCCCAGCTGGTTGAGCTAGTAGCTACTTGGGGACCGCGGTGCAGTCTTGGCTGGTGCGGGCCTGGCAGTGGCCCCGCTGATGCCCTCGGCAAGGGTCTTGTCGGGGGCCCGACAAGGATCTTGCCGTGGCGTTGCAGTCGTCCCCGGCAAGGCGCTTGCCGGGGGTCTTGTGGATTTCCTTGGCCAGGATTCCGCCGAGGGTCGCTGTCTTCTGGTCCTCATCTGATTTCACATGTTTATGATCTTGACGAAGATCTGCATGCCATCATAGAGGTGCCTAGTGAGCCATGGTTCCAATGTAGTTGGTTCACTTGGAACCCGTGGGCTCAAGGGTGGCTTGCTCCGCTAGCATTGGGCAGGCTGCCCCGGCAAGGCTCTTGCCGGGGCTGCGGAGGTTGACCCGGCAAGGTTCTTGCCGAGGGAGTCTACCTCGCCCTCTTGCCCTCTTGTGTTTCTGGTCTTGGCGTTGCCTTGGTTGTATTGTGCTTTGGCTTCTCTACGGCTTCCCTCCTCTGCCCTGCTAAATGTGGCCGCAGCGCGTGGCTCTGACTGCCCGTGCACAAGTAAAGGGTTCAAAAGGATATCCCCTACTTTTGTACACCGACAGGAGCCCCTGGGTCTGGGCCAAAAATAAGCGCGACACGTTGTTGGGCCAGGCCCAGAACGGTGCGCCGGCAGGTGGGGCGGATTTTCACTGTAGTAACTATTTCGTTCGCTGCGCTTCCCCACGACCCGCGTTGAACGCGCGATGTGGAGGTTCATGTGTGACGTGGGGGTCATGCGTGGGGCGGTTTCCGCACGCATGCATCACGTCGCAGTTAATGGGAAAAGAGGCGGCCCGCGCCTTGCTCGTAAAAAGGAATAACCGCGGGCGCGCTGCTCATCTACCCTCTGCGTCTTCTTCAATCTCGGAACCGCCGTCCCCTTCTCCTTCCTTCGCAAGCTTTCGTCTTTTCTCGCCGCCGTCGCGTCTTCGCCGCCCTTCATTCCTCGCCCCCCGCAGCCGCCATGTCACCCAAAACCAACAGAGGTAAGGGAGTGGCCAAGGATGCCGGGACGAGCGAGCCGCCGGAGAGCAAGCTGGCGGTGCGGCGGACGCAATCCGTCTACTTCCCCACGGCGGTCGACGCGGTACACCTGCGGGACTACTTCAAGCATCTGTGGGGGTGCAAGACGGGAGGGGAGACGACGGGGCACCCGGCCACCCGCGTCATCCCTGATGCCTTCACCGAGGCCGGCCCGAATCTGTACCTGTTCTTCGTTGACTACTTTTCTTGCGGCCTCTGCCCCCACTTCTCTGATTTCTTCAGCGATATCATGCACACCTACGGCTTTCACCTTCTGGATTTTACCCCAAACGCCGTGGCGTGCATGGCTCTTTTTGCGCACCTCTACGAAGGCTTCATCGGGGTGCGTCCCAACACGGCGCTCTTCCGCCACAACTTCTTCCCTCGGATCCAAAAGGGGGCCGCCATCTCCGGTTGTGTCGCCTGGATCCCAAGGTCCAAGGGGACATACCTGGAGGGCGCTCAGAAGGAGAGGTGGGAGGAGTGGCGGGGCCGGTGGTGCTGGATTGAGGAGAAGGATCCACCAGCATTCTGCGAGGTTCGCCAGGCGCTGCCGGTTCGCCGAAGTGACAGGAGCGATGTCGACGCTGACGACGCGAAGCTCACGGTCGCCACCACCAGGATTCTTTGCCTCACCGAGGCCGGGCTCACCCTTGAGATGATCGAGGCGGATTTCATCCGCCGCCGAATCGCTCCGCTGCAAAACAAGGGGAGGCCGGCCTGGCTCTTCACGAATGCGGCGGACATCATGAGGCTTCGCCCCGGCCTCGACCACAACCTCACGGTGATGGGGCATGCCCACTTTTTCCAGCGGCTCTTCCTGCTCGACGTGAACTGCGCCGGTCAGGTCCAGCGGTCCGGCAAGGCCGCGAAGGCTGCCGCGAAGGCCGGCAAGGTCGCCAAGGGGCCCTTGTTTAAGTTGCCGACGGGGGTGGTCCCTCTAAGCAACAACTCGCGTCGAAATGACATCATCGCCATGATGCCGGAGTTCAACACGCACGGCCTCGTCCCAACTTGGGCCGAGCCGCCGGAACATGAAGTGCAGGCATTCTTCGACACCTTGGAGGAGAAGTACGTCCGCGCCGAGCCGCGGCTCGTCCAGGACACCACCCGGGCGGAGCTGGACTACATTGCCACCAGGGTGGCGGAGGCGGAGCTCGCCAAGGAGGCCGGCAGCACCGGCGGCGTTGAGGATAAGTGTAACGCCCACGATGCTGCTATATCTCCCACGTGTCGAGGCACGACTTAGAGGCATAACCGCATTGTAGGTATTGTCGCAAGAAGGGTCATCTTCACACAATCCCATGTAATGAACAAGAATGGGATAAAGAGAGTTGGCTTACAATCGCCACTTCACACAATACATAAATTAATTCATACATCATCCAAAATCCACACATAGACCGACTACGGTCAAATCCAAATGAAAGGAAGATAACCCCAAAAGCTAGATCGCCGATCGTCCCAACTGCGCTCCACTACTGATCATCAGGAAACGAAACATAGTAAAGACCACGTTCCTCTTCGAACTCCCACTTGAGCTCGGTTGCGTCACCTGCACTGGTATCGTCGGCACCTGCAACTGTTTTGGTAGAATCTGTGAGTCACGAGGACTCAGCAATCTCACACCCGCGAGATCAAGACTATTTAAGCTTATAGGAAAGGATGGGGTAATGAGGTGGAGCTGCAGCAAGCACTAAGCATATGGTGGCTAACATACGCAAATGAGAGCGAGAAGAGAAGCAACGCAACGGTCGCGAAGCTAGAAATGATCAAGAAGTGATCCTGAAACTAATTACGTTCATACATAACCCGGACCGTGTTCACTTCCTGGACTCCGCCGAAAAGAGACCATCACGGTTACACACACGGTTGATGTATTTTAATTAAATCAAGTGTCACGTTCTCTACAACCGGACATTAACAAATTCCCATCTGCCTCATAACCGCGGGCATGGCTTTCGAAAGATAATACCCTGCAGGGGTGTCCCAACTTAGCCCATTATAAGCTCTCACGGTCAACAAAGGATAAACCTTCTCCCGGGAAGACCCGATCAGTCTCGGAATCCCGGTTTACAAGACATTTCGACAATGGTAAAACAAGACCAGCAAAGCCGCCCGATGTGCTGACAAATCCCGATAGGAGCTGCACATATCTCGTTCTCAGGGCACACCGGATTGTCCAAACTTTCGATATGTGGGCCCAGAGTTGCCCCTGGTGGCCACCGGCGGCTGACAGATTGGACCAACACTCAGAGGAGCACTGGCCGGGGGGTTGAAAATAAAGATGACCCTCGGGCTCGCGAAAACCCGAGGGAAGAAAGCTTAGGTGGCAAATGGTAAAACAGAGGTTGGGCCTTGCTGGAGGAGTTTTATTCAAGGCGAGCTGTCAAGGGGGTCCCATAAATCACCCAACCGCGTAAGGAACGCAAACTCAAGGAACATAATACCGGTATGACGGAAACTAGGGCGGCAAGAGTGGAACAAAACACCAGGCATAAGGCCGAGCCTTCCACCCTTTACCAATTATATAGATGCATTAATAAATAAGAGATATTGTGATATGCCAAAATATCCATGTTCCAACATGGAACCAACTTCAACTTCACCTGCAACTACCAACGCTATAAGAAGGGCTGAGCAAAAGCGGTAACTTAGCCAAACAACGGTTTGCTAGGAAAGGATGGTTAGAGGCTTGACATGGCAATATGGGAGGCATGATATAGCAAGTGGTAGGTAGCGCAGCATAGCAATAGAGCAAACAACTAGCAAAGCGAAGATAGAAGTGATTTCGAGGGTATGGTCATCTTGCCTGCAAGGTTCTCAGAGTTGTCGAAAGCTTCATCCTCGTAAGCGTACTCAACAGGTTCCTCGTTCACGAACTCGTCTCCCGTCTCTACCCACAGCAAGAACACAAGCAATGGAACCACAATCAATCACGGGAATTGCACAAGCAACATGATGCAATACATGCGTGATATGCGAGATGTGATGCGATGCATATGCGTGCTCCGGAAGAAAAAGTATGAACAAGGCATCAACATGGCAAACCAAGTATGCCACTGGAAAGATGAGATGATTTTGGTCTAAATCGTTATAAAGATCACCGGAAACGGAAGCACGGTTTGCAAATGGCAAGCAAAACAAGAATGACACAATTCTGCGATTAACAGCACGATGCCACTTAGAATACATCAAGTAACTATGCTACAGCAGCCCAACATAGCAAAAAAGCAAATGGCAGTGATCTACAAGATATGCTTGACAAAAGATGAACACTGAGCTACGGCTAGATCACATAATAATAGGTTCAAACAAGCAAGGCCAAAGTGCAAAAGATATCAGCTTCACAGACTTGGTGAAAATACTGAACATGGCTGAAACAACATCAGGTACCAATGTTCAGAGCAATCCAAACACATGCTACAGGAACTTATCATAGCAAAACAAGACAAGGCATAAATCTACTAAATGAATAGAACAAAAGTCCCTTACTGACCATGAGCCAAAAAGGATCAGAAGATATGATGGCACCAATGTAAACATAGCAAGTTTCGTTAACAGGTTCCAGACATGGCAGAAAACAGAGCATGGCATTAACAGAATTATGAAGGTATCTTTGCGAGCTCGATTTACTCGTCACAAAGCAATGCATGATAAAACAAGCATACCTACAGCAAGAATACATGTTTTCTTGAAGCTATCCATGGCAAGAGAAAGTTCATAGCATGTATGGATCAACTACAACAACCTTGGCAAAATTGAATAGCATGTTAACATTCTGCGAGGAACATTTTATAGCAAAAGTAGAGCAAGATTGACACATGCTAGGGAACTCCAAAATTGCAAATAGGGGCATGGATGGATAGAGCATAACCATATGTTAAAAACATCCTTAATGAAATATCTCAAAATAATCATGGATCTCACTATAGCCACATGGATACATGGCATCAAAATAACAGCAGGAAAAGACCGCAAAATCCCAAGTCCCTGAAAACAGAAACATCACGAAGCCTAGTTTGCATGCTTCTGCTAGTCACCACATAGATCACAAAAATACATGGCATACACCTCTGTAAATATGGAATTCCATAGACCAAAACACCTGTAGAGCTCATGCACACATCAAAAGCAACAAAAATACCAATACATCAAGTTCTGATAAGTAACAGCAGTAAACAACATATAGCACTCTTGCATCAAAGATTTGGGCCTTAAGATTTACTCAAACGAGCATGGCACAATGGAACAAAATGAAGAGCATCTCGTGATGAACATTTCGATATATCATGCACGTAAAACGGAGCAGTATGCAACGAGATATGACATGATGAACAGAGCAACATAAAGTGATAAATTTGGGACTTGGCAGAAAACAGAGGGGGGAAAATCAACCTCGATCTAGGGTTCTAGGCACGTGAACCGAGGTCGGCGGTGACTCTCGCCGGAGATCGCCGCGGTGGCCGGAGAGAGCTCGGGGGAGGTCGGTCAAGGCGCCGGCGGGACGGGGCCGACCGGACCTCGCCGGATCCAGCGTCGGCGGAGGAGCGGGACGGCGGACGGAGGGAGCGGCGGCTCGGGCGGCGCGCGGAGGTGGCGAGCTCGGACAACGCCGGCAGCCAGGCAGAGTGGGCGCAGGGCGGCGCGGGCGGAGGACGAAGCGGCGCGGGGAAGGGTTCGGGCAGCGGCGTACGGGCCCGCGGCGGCCGGCGATGGGCTCGGTGGGCCAGCGGCGGTGGGAGCGGCGGCTTGCCACATGGCGCGTCCCGATTGGCTCTGGACGGCTGCTGCGATTTGTCCGGCCGGACCGGACTTTTCCGACGGCGGAGAGGGAGTGGACTAGGGTTTCGGGACCCGGATTTGAAGGAGGGTGCACATATTTATAGCTAGAGGGAGCTAGGAGACTCCAAATGGAGTGCGGTTTTCGCCCACACGATCGTGATCGAATGATGGAGAGCATGAAAGTGAATTAGATTGGTTATTGGGCTGTTTTGGAGGGGTGTTGGGCTGCAACACTCAAAAGGCCTTTGCGGTTACCCGGTTAACCGTTGGAGCATCAAACGACCTCCAAATGGAACGAAACTTGACAGGTGGTCTACCGGTGGTGTACCAAGGCCACTTGGCAAACCTCGGTCCATTCCGAGAACGTTTAACACCCGCTGATGGAAAGAGACAAGAGGGGTGCGCTGGTGCGTGTGGGAGTGTCGGATTGCAAAACGGACAGCGAGGAAAATGCTCGGATGCATGAGACGAACACGTATGCAAATGAGATGCACATGATGAGATGATATGAAATGCATGACATGAACAAAATGCAAAACGAAAGACAAAACCCGACCACGAATGGAATATCATAACACATAGCCGAAAATGGCAAGAGTTGGAGTTACAAATATGGAAAGTTACATCCGGGGTGTTACAACACTCCACCACTATGAGAGGATCTCGTCCCGAGATCTAGGACTGAAAGAACTCCGGATATTCGAAACGGAGGTGGTCCTCACGTTCCAGGTGGCTTCTCGGTCAGAATGGTGCGACCACTTCACTTTCAAGAATTTGATTGACTTGTTGCGAGTCTTGCGCTCAGTTTCTTCAAGAATAGCAACGGGGTGCTCATGATAGGACAGATCTTCTTGGAGGTCAATCTCTTCGAAGTTGATGGTACGCTCAGGCGTCTTGAAGCACTTGCGAAGCTGTGACACGTGGAACACATCGTGCACGTTCGCGAAGTTGGAGGGAAGCTCAAGTTGATAGGCGAGGTCGCCTCTTTTGCCAATGATCTTGAAAGGACCCACGTATCTAGGGGCAAGCTTCCCTTTGATACCGAAGCGACGAGTGCCTTTCATTGGAGAGACGCGGAGGTAGACATGGTCTCCGATCTCGAAAGCCACATCACGGTGCTTGCTATCATAGTAACTCTTCTGGCGCGATTGCGCGGCTTTGAGATTTTCACGGATGACTTTACACATTTCTTTAGCCTCTGTGATTAAGTCATTGCCAAGAAGTTGGCGTTCACCAGTCTCTGACCAATTGAGAGGAGTACGGCACTTTCTGCCATATAGAATCTCGAATGGGGCCTTGCCCGAACTCGCTTGGAAGCTGTTGTTGTAGGAGAATTCGGCATATGGAAGACAATCTTCCCACTTCATGCCAAAGGAAATGACACAAGCCCTGAGCATATCTTCAAGGATTTGATTGACTCGCTCGACTTGGCCACTAGTTTGAGGATGGAAAGCTGTGCTGAAGCGAATGTTGGTGCCCATGGCCTTCTGGAAGGAGTCCCAGAACTTAGAAGTGAAGATGCTTCCATGATCTGAAGATATCAATTGTGGAATGCCGTGCAAGGAGACAATCCTGGAGGTGTATAGCTCTGCCAACTGAGCTGCGGTGATAGATTCTTTGATTGGAAGGAAATGAGCCACTTTTGTAAGCTTGTCGATGACAACGAAGATAGCATAATTTCCGCGCTTGGACTTAGGAAATCCAGTCACGAAGTCCATTTCGATATGATCAAACTTCCATTCTGGAATAGCAAGAGGTTGGAGGAGACCAGCTGGTCGTTGGTGTTCTGCTTTCACCCTTCGACAGACATCACATTCGTTCACGAATTGAGCGATTTATCGCTTCATTCGAGTCCACCAATACGACTGCTTGAGGTCATGGTACATCTTCGTACTTCCAGGATGAATGGAAAGAAGAGAATTGTGCGCCTCGTTCATTATGACTTTCCTTAGATCACCTTTAGGAACCACAATCCGGTCCTCGAAGAATAAAGTGTCTCTATCATCAATGCGATAGCACTTGTATTTGGAAATGCCCTTGTCAATACCACATTTCACCATCTTCACCATGGTATCTAGGAGTTGTGCCTCATGAATATGATCTTCCAAAGTAGGAGAGACTAGGAGGTTGGAAAGAAAGCCTTGAGGAACAACTTGGAGATTGAGTTTGCGGAAAGCTTCACAAAGGTCCGGTTGAAATGGCTTGAGAACTAAACTGTTGCAATAAGCCTTCCTGCTCAAAGCATCTGCAATGACATTGGCCTTGCCCGGAGTATATTCAATACTCGAATTGTACTCTTGAATCATTTCAACCCATCGAGTTTTCCTGAGGTTGAGGTTGGGCTGAGTGAAGATGTACTTGAGACTCTTGTGATCGGTGAATATGTCCACTTTCATCCCAACAAGAGATGTCTCCATGTTATCAATGCATGGACAACTGCCGCCAACTCAAGATCGTGAGTGGGGTAGTTCTTTTCGTTGGGCTTCAACTGACAAGAGGTATAGGCCACAACTTTCTTCTCTTGCATTAACACAGCACCGAGACCTTGAAGAGAAGCATCACAGAAAACTTTGAATGGCTTGGATTCGTCAGGAGGAGTTAAGACAGGAGCTGTGACGAGTTTCTCCTTGAGAGTGTTGAAAGCAACGTCACACTCAGGAGTCCAGACATACTTCACATGCTTCTGGAGGAGGTTGGAAAGAGGCTTTGCAATCTTAGAGAAATTCTCAACGAATCTTCGACAATAGCTTGCAAGACCAAGGAAACTGCGGAGCTTCTTGACATTCTGAGGAGGTTCCCAATTCACAATTGCAGACACCTTCTCGGGATTAACAGCGATGCCCTTGGCAGAGATGATATGACCAAGGTAAAGAACTTCATCAAGCCAAAACTCACATTTGGAAAACTTCGCATAGAATTGATACTCTCTGAGCTTGTCGAGCACCAATCGCTAATGTTTGGCATGATCCTTCTTATTTTTGGAGAAGACCAAGATATCATCGAGATACACCAGGACGAATTCATTGGTATAGGGGTTGAAGATGAAATTTATCATTTGAGAGAATGTTGGAGGAGCATTGACAAGGCCGAAAGACATGACAGTATATTCATAAGAACCAAAGCTTGTTCTGAATGCTGTCTTGGGAATATCTTTCTTCACGAATGCGAATCTGATGATAACCCATTCGAAGGTCAAGCTTGGAGAATACTTTAGCACCTTTTAGTTGCTCGAATAGCTCATTGATGTTGGGAAGTGGATACTTGTTCTTACTTGTCTTCTTGTTCAATGGACGGTAGTCGACACAAAGTCGGTCCGTGCCATCCTTCTTCTGGACAAAAAGAACACCAAAACCCCATGGAGATGAACTCGGTCTGATCAGACCTAGACGCTCTTGTTCATCGAGCTGTTTCTTCAATTCTTTCAGCTCCTTGGGTCCAAGCTTGTATGGACGCTTGCGAACGGGTTCCGTGCCAGGCTCAAGATCGATAACGAACTCGACTGGCCGATGAGGAGGCATACCCGGAAGCTCTTCTGGAAAGACATCTTGGTACCCATACATGACTGGAATCTGAGAAATAGCATCCAACTCGCCCTTCTCATTGAGAGAAAACAACCGAATGGTTTCATCACGAGCGGCATAGATGATAACATCCTCAGAATGGTGTGTCAATTGAATTTCCCTGGCAGCACAATCAAGTTGAGCCTTGTGCTTAGAAAGCCAGTCCATCCCGAGAATTAGATCAATATCAGAGTCGCCAAGGACAATTGGCTTAGACAGAAATTTATAGTCCCCCATCTTCATGGAAACATCCGGAACCATGTAGCTTGCGTTCATGCATTTGCCCAGAGAGACAATTGCTAACGTTCTAGGCATTTCTTGGAAATGCAACTTGTTGCGGATATAACTACTGGTGTCACCCGCCCAGGAGGGGCCGGGTTACATTGAGACGATCATCGCATGAAGCCCAGAGTCAAGCTCGAAGATGGCGGGTCAATAATGGGCTTAAGGCCCGGAGGCGGCTTAAGGCCCGTAGTGGTAAACCGCCGTTAGGCGTGACTTGTAGTGTAAGGCAAGAATAGTTAAGAGTTCGAGCCGGACGCTGTTTATAAGCTGGCCGGGACTCTGAGAGCCGCTGGGCGTTGACCTCTCTATATAAAGGGGTGACCCGGCGGTGGTTCAGGACAAGTAAGATCAGATCGATAGCCAGGCAGAGCGGTTTAGCTCCTGGTCATCGAAACCCTAAGTAATACCACATCAACTTGAAGTAGGCTTTTACCTTCGACGTAAGGGGCCGAACCAGTATAATCTTCGTGTCCCTTGTCCCGTTTAACCCCTTTAAGCTTCCTAGCGGCGATGGCTCCACGACTAAGTCCTTGCTCGAGGACATCTGCCGTGACAATTCCACGACAGTTGGCGCCCACCGTGGGGCCAGCGCACGGTGGATTTGAGTTCTTGAAGGGCAGCTTCGAAGGGCTCAAGGGATACGCTATGGGCCGGATGACCAAGAGTCGTCGCGGCAAGCTCTACATCGACGATGCAAGCTGGGGCCCCCACGCCGGCTCAATCGAGTATGGGTACCGGGTCCCCTTCGGCGGAATCCACGTTATCATTGGCAAGATTGGCGAGCCGGGCACTGAGCCAGACCTCTGCGCCGACCTCATCGAGACGGCTCAGCATGCAAGACCCGCCCGGACTCTGCCTGCCTTGAAGCGTGCTTTCGTGGGATGCGTCCATGGAGGACTCTCTGAAGGATCTGGATCTGGCGATGAGACGACCGCTCGCTCTGACGGCGAGTCATCCACAGACGAGACCAACTCGTTATATCAACTTCAAGATGGCAGTCTCAGGGGTTGTTCCGATGGCGACAGTATTCCAGACCCCTTTGAGCCACCCAGCCGGGTTGGAATCTTCATGGGCGGCGCACAACCTGTTCAAAACCCCGCCGCTGGGGCAGGGGGCCTTGCGCACTCGCCGGCTCACGTGCTAATGGATCTCACAGATAAGATGACGGCCCTGTTAACCGCTACAGTCGTCCCAGCGGATCAAGCTCAACATGATGCGGAGGTGGCACAGTCAAAGCTGGATATAGCCAGAGCCAAGGAAGATCTGGCAGCGGAAGGGATCAGGATGGCTGCAGAGCGGGCGGCTCTCAGCGCCCAGACTCAGCTGATTCAGGCGCAGTCTTTCCGGCTCACGATGGACAAGAACGCGTCCAATGAGATCATGAGAAGGAGGCACCAGAAGGCCCAATCTCGACTCCCTCCAGTTTAGGATCCTCGAAACCTTTTGAACACGCCTGGTGCAGGGCCCAGCAATCCGCCAGAGATCACGGCACCCGGGGCTGGAACGCTGATTCAGCCGCAAGTGATGGGGCCTCCCCATGTGAACACTACCCCGCCTCAGTACGTGCCAATACCGCCGGGTCATTATGCCAACCCGTTGGAAAACATGATCGCCTCGGCGGCACGACTAGCGGCTCTTCCAATCGAGGGTGATTCTCCAACGGCGGTCGAAACCCGCCGGGTCAGAGAACTTCAGACGGCTCTGGCGCAACAGGAGGCATATTCATATAGCCGGGAAATGATTCATTCAACCCCTCGTATAGGCCGGAGCCCAAGTTATAGCAGACACATGGTCAGCGACCGGCTCAAGCAACGTCCGGCGCCGTGACTTGCCAGCTGGCCACGGCCAGGCTCATAATGGGGCCCTTAACGCGGCAGACCAAGATAGAGCACGGCAAGAGGCGGAGCAGGCGCCTCAGTTAACGGCTTACCAGCCCCTCCCGGTTGATCCGACGGCTTCTATTGAGGCGGGTGTACCTACGAGGACCGGAGGTGTCCCTTGTCTGGTGCCGGCTCTCCGTAATGAACGTCTGCCCAAGGATTTTAAAGGACCTAGGAAGGTACCGAATTATACGGCTGATTTACAACCCGGAGCATGGATCGAGAGCTACGAGATGGCTATGGAGTTGCTAGAGGTCAGCAAAGCAGCAATGGCCAAATACTTTACCATGATGTTGGATGGGACCGCCCGCACTTGGTTGAAAGGACTGCCGCCCAATTCTATCGGGTCATGGGCAGAGCTAAAAGCCCGGTTCATCCAAAACTTCAAAGATACATGTAGGTAGTCTATGTCAATTGTGGATTTGACTAACTGCAAGCAGCAGGAGGGCGAGTCTACAACCCATTGGGTTCGCCGGGTCAAAGAGATAATACATTCGTCTGATAAGATGGATGCCGGCTCTGCAGTCTTAATGTTGGAGCAAAATTGTCATTTTGCGCCCTTGAACATGAAGCTCGGGCGGCTCAAGCGTGATTGCAATGATATGGGTACGCTGATGGCGGCTCTGGTCAAGTACGCCGACTCTGATAGTACCAAGGATCCCGCGTCGGATGATGAAAGGACAGGGAAGGGAAAGAAGAACGGCAATGGCAAGGGCCCTCAGCATAACCCGGTGAACCAAGGAGGTAACAAACGTAAAGCTGATGGCAGTATGGAGTTTGTGGCCAACGCCAATGCGTAGGGTAACAACCACCGACGCAAGGGGAGACCACCTCCCCGAGCCAGCCGGTCAGGCCCGACGCTTGAGCAGTTGTTGAATGAACCTTGTCCAAGGCACGGCTCTAGGGAGAAGCCGGCTACTCATCTATGGAAAGACTGCGCAATCATGAAGGCCTTCAAAAATTCCAACGCTTTTAATGGCAACAATGGGCCGGGCGGCGGCTCAGGCGCCGGCGGCATTCATGGCCCGGGCGGCGGCACAAATTCCAATTCTCATAATTTTCAAGGGGGTTTTAATCAGCAATTTGGCCAGGGTAATCAGCAGCAGCAGCAACGGGGATACCAGACCAATCCAAAGCAGCTCAATGGTGGACAGTATCATGTGTTCACTACCAGTCTGTGCAAGCGAGACCAGAAGCTTCATAAGAGGGCTGTAAACGCTGTTGAGTCGGCAATTCCCCTCTATTTAAGATGGTCTGAGTAGCCTATTGTATGGAGTAGGGAAGATCATCCTCCCCAAGTTGATAATCCTGGTCACCTGGCCTTGGTGGTGGCTCCTCAGGTTGGGGGTATAAATTCAGTAAAGTGCTCATGGACGGAGGCAGCAGCATCAACATCCTCTATTAAGAGACCTTCCGTCGTATGGGATTAACTGATAAAAACCTCAGCCAGTCCAACACTGTTTTTCATGGGGTGGTGCCTGGTAAGTCGGCGTATCCAGTTGGTAAGATCGAGCTGGAAGTAGCCTTCGGAGATAAGTACAACTACAGGGCGGAAAAACTAACCTTCGAGGTGGTTAAAATAAGAAGCCCGTACCATGCTTTATTTGGGCGGCCGGCTTACGCCAAGTTCATGGCACGGCCGTGTTACGTGTATTTGCAGCTCAAGATGCCGGGTCACAATGGGACCATTACGGTTCATGGCAGCCGAAATATAGCCTTGAAGTGTGAGGAAGGTGACGCTGCTTACGCTGAATCTGTTTGTGCGACAGAGGAGTTGAAGTTTTACAAGGATAATGTTGACCCGGCAGATATGACGTCTTTGAAAAAGCCAACCACGGAGCATGAGCCGGCAATGAAATTTAAGTCAGCTGATGAGACTAAACTTGTTGACTTTGTTCCAGGTGACTCATCTAAGCAGTTCAGCATCAGTGCCAATCTGGATCCGAAATAGGAAGGCGCGCTCATCGAGTTCATCCGTGAGAACAGGGACATCTTTGCATGGAAACCTTCTGACATGCCGGGTGTACCAAGAGAACTCGCTGAGCACACTCTCAATATTGATCCAAAATTTAAGCCAGTCAGGCAATTCCTCCGGCGGTTTAATGAGGAGAGGCGGAAAGCCATTGGTGAGGAAGTAGCCCGGCTCTTGGCGGCCGGGTTTATCGTTGAAGTCTTTCATCCAGAATGGTTAGCTAACCCGGTGCTCGTGCTCAAGAAGAACGGCACCTGGCGTATGTGCGTGGATTATACGGATTTAAACAAGGCTTGTCCGGCTGATCCTTTTGCTCTCCCTCGTATTGATCAAATTATTGATGCTACGGCGGGTTGTGAGCGTTTGAGTTTTTTGGATGCGTACTCTGGTTACCATTAGATCAAAATGGCTATTAAGGACCAAGAGAAGACGGCGTTCATTACTCCTTTTGGAGCCTTCTGTTATGTGTCTATGCCTTTTGGGCTCAAGAGTGCACAGGCGACTTACCAGCGTTGCGTGCAGAATTGTCTTCATAATCAGATTGGGCGCAACGTTCATGCTTATGTGGATGATATCGTGGTCAAATCCAGAAAGAAGGAGACCTTGATAGATGATCTGAGAGAGACCTTTGATAATCTCCGGGTCTACAAGATGATGCTTAACCCGGCCAAGTGTGTTTTGGTGTTCCTGCAGGCAAGCTCTTGGGTTTTCTGGTTTCTCACAGAGGCATTGAGGCTAACCCGGAGAAGATCAAGGCAATCACCTCTCTGGCTAAGCCGGCGTGCATAAATGACGTCCAGCGTCTGGCGGGTCGCATCGCTGCTTTGAGTCGGTTTATAAGCCGGTTGGGTGAAAAGGCCATGCCACTGTATCAGATGATGAAGAAAACAGATGACTTTGTCTGGAATGATGCTGCTAATGCTGCTTTTGAGGATTTGAAAAAACAACTAGCTGAGCCGCCAGTCCTTGCTGCTCCTGTCGACAAGGAGCCTTTATTGTTGTATGTCGCCGCTAACACACGAGCCGTCAGTGTAGCTGTGGTGGTGGAGCGTAAGGAAGCGGGTAAGGAGCATCCGGTTCAGCGGCCGGTTTACTACGTCAGCGAAGTACTCATTGAGTCCAAGCAACGGTATCCACATTGGCAGAAGCTTGTTTATGGGGTGTTCATGGCAAGCCGGAAGCTTAAGCATTATTTCCAGGGCCACCCTATCACTGTGGTCAGTTCTGCTCCCCTAGGAGATATCATCCAAAATAGAGAAGCCACAGGAAGAGTTGCTAAGTGGGCTATAGAACTTGGGCCTCATGGTCTAAAATACGTGCCACGCACTGCTATCAAATCTCAAGCATTGGTGGATTTCATCAACGATTGGACAGAGCTGCAGGTGCCTGAAGAGAAACCGGATAATACATACTGGACTATTCACTTTGACGGGTCCAGGCAATTGGAGGGCTCGGGGGCTGGAGTTGTGTTAGCTTCCCCTCGAGGTGACAAGTTTCGTTATGTACTACGGTTGATGTTTCCCTGTACTAACAATGCAGCTGAGTACGAGGCCTTGCTCCATGGTCTTCGGATGGCTAAGGAGATGAGCTTAAGCCGGGTAAGGTGCTTTGGCGACTCAGATTTAGTGGCCCAACAAGTATCAGGCAAGTGGGATTCCAAGGATCCCCTCATGGCGGCTTATCGCCGCGAAGTTGATGCCATTGCTGGACACTTTCAGGGTTACCAAGTAGAGCACATCGATCGCAGAAAGAACGAGGCGGCTGATGCATTAAGCCGGCTGGGCTCTCAGCGAAAGCCGGTGCCGCCTAATACTTTCTTGGATATTCTACATAACCCTTCTGTCAAGTTGCCTACAGAGGAAGACTTGGCTGTTCCTGACCCAGAAGCACAGTTGGTGGCGGCTCTCCATGTTATCCCAGATTGGACAGTGCCATACTTAGCTTACATGACCCGGGGAGAATTGCCTGAGGATGAAACTTTGGCCAGACAAATAACCCGGCGGTCTAAGTCAATGATAATTATCAATGGCGAGTTGCATCATCGCAGTGTCACTGGAACTTTTCAGCGCTGTGTTTCCTCTGAGGAAGGTCAAGCAATTTTACGTGAGATTCACGAGGGGGATTGTGGCCATCATGCCGGCTCAAAATCCCTTGTGGCCAAGGCTTTTCGTCATGGTTTTTATTGGCTGACGGCTCATGCTGACGCAGAGGACTTAGTCAGTAAATGTGACGGTTGTCAGAAGTTCTCAAGACGTGCTCACGTGCCGGCTCAAGAGTTGAGGATGATTCCAATCACTTGGCCGTTTGCAGTCTGGGGGCTTGATATGGTTGGGCCTTTCAAAAGGTCCAAGGATAAGAAGACCCACCTCTTGGTGGCGGTTGACAAGTTCACAAAGTGGGTTGAGGCAGAGCCCGTTAGTAAGTGTGACGCAGCCACGGCGGTTCAGTTCATGAAAAAGGTGATATTTCGCTTTGGTTTTCCACACAGCATTATAACTGACAATGGTACCAATCTGTCTAAAGGCGCCATGGAGGAGTTTTGTCAACGAGAGCATATTCGGCTTGATGTTTCATCAGTGGCTCACCCTCAATCCAATGGTCAAGCTGAGAGAGCCAATCAGGAAATCTTGAAGGGCATCAAGCCCCGGCTTTTGGTCCCTTTGCAACGGACGCCGGGTTGTTGGGTGGAGGAGTTACCCTCCGTGTTATGGAGCATCAATACTACTCCTAACAGGTCTACGGGTTACACGCCTTTCTTCATGGTTTATGGAGCGGAGGCGGTCCTCCCTAGCGACATCCGTCATGACTCGCCTCGAGTGGCGGCTTATGTCGAGGCGGATAATGAGCAGGCGCGTCAAGATGCTCTTGACTTGTTGGACGAACAACGTGACGTAGCAGCAGCTCGCTCGGCGATTTACCAACAAGACCTGCGCCGCTATCACAGCCGCCGGGTTAAGTCCAGGGTCTTTCAGGAAGGTGATCTGGTGCTCCGGCTCATCCAGGATCAAACAGACGCGCACAAGTTATCCCCGCCTTGGGAAGGGCCCTTTGTGGTCAGCAAGAACTTGCACAACGGGTCATACTACCTTATCGATGTTCGGGAGCACAAAGATTCACGTAAGTCGGAGGAGGAGACCCGCCGGCCGTGGAACATAGCTCAGCTTCGGCCTTATTACACTTGAGCCACCGGCTCTCATAATGTACATATTTCTATAGCCATGTATATATTGTGATAAATAATAAAGCAGGACCTCTGTCCTTTTTTCCTCCAAAGGTAAATGTATTATTGTTATTTTCATTGCAACATTACATGGTCACTTGGAGGTTGATCCGGCTTATGATCGTATTCGAATCTAGCCGTTAAAAATATGATCACTTGGGGGCTTCCTGTTCAAACATAGGTCGTATTCGAACCAAAGAGAACATAGCTGTCGATACCCACTTGATTGGCATATTGCCGAGCTCATTGGGGAGTTTTTCTTGATCATATTTGAATCATAGCTCAACCCCCTTTGGGAACCGACGTGGATCGTATTCGAATCAGCGTCGTTAAACAACTCTCAAGGTCATTTGGGGGCTTCCTGTTCAAACATAGGTCGTATTCGAACCAAAGAGAACATAGCTGTCGGTACCCTCTTGATCGGCAACGCCAAAGCCACTGGGGGCTATATGATCGTATTCGAATCTTAGCTTAACCCCTTTGGGACGGTTCTCTGGTCGTATTCGAATCAGAAGCCTCCAAATTTTTGACATCTTTTGTTGCAAACAAGTTCTTTTGATCATATCGAGAGTATTCAAGGGTGGTTCTAATTCCACCGGCTTAACCTTGATTAATAATGTTGATGGCACATAATAAGTATTATAAGTGCTGGTGAGCCGGAGTTCTCAACCTCATTATTCGGGTTACATAAACCGGAAGTGTATTTGAAGGCTCGCAGGTATGCTATTATGGTATCTCGAAGATATAATTGAGAGCCGGTTTATTATGACTTTGATTCATATTCCGGGTTATATGACTCTCCGTGCGGTAAGCCGCCTAGAGACTTGTGACTTGTTTTCTATGCAGGACAATTAAAGACAGCTATTTAAACTTAAGGAAAGCAGAGATCAAACATAACCCGGAAGAATATAAAGAGCAGTTTAAATGGAGTTAAGCACTACACACGTGCACGATGGCACGACAAAATTAAGTGTTCGTCCTACTCTATTACATGACTCCCCGAGTCCGAAAGGTGAGGCATCGTCTTTTAAGACATCATATGAGCCGCCTGCGAGATCAAGGGCGTTGTTGGCCTGAGGTTTCCGGGTCATCCCTCTCCGCTCCTCCGGCTGTGTCCATGACCTGGAAGGTTGATGATTTCCAGTCAATGCCACTCAAGGCTTCAAATTGAGCCTCATCATCAATTAACCCGGCCGGGTCAACTTCAGGGGCGAAGGTATGCTTACGAGTCGGAGGAATCAGGCTGACTGCTTCATAGCGTGGTGTTGGGATCCTCTGATTCTCCGCGTCATAGCCCGGTTGATCTTGGTAAGGTCTGTATCATTACCAATCAAGGTGGCCACCGGGCGCACGCTCTTCACACACGCGGCGAAGTCTTTCTGGTCAAAGGGCGTGCCGTCTTCCTTCAAGCTGGGGTATCCAAGAGCGATGTCGGCCGGGTCTAGCTCCGGTAGAAACGCCTTGGCCCGGCTCAGAGCGGCTATAGCTCCGGCTCTTGCAGAAGCCCGTCTCAACTCTTGGAAGCGTTGAGGAAGTACGGCAAGCCGCCTGAGTACATCTGCCAGGTGAGTGGGAACCTCGTTTGACAGAGCCACAACGGCTAAGGCACGCTGTGACCCGGTATAAAGTTGATCTACCAAGGTATAAACCGCCTTCAATTTGGTCAGCACATTTTGATTAAGATTGGAGCTCCTGGGGCCTGCATGACAAAGTCAGGTGAGCTGATGGCAATGGTGATACTTATGGGAAATGAACGATGTAAACTAGTTAGAAACTTACAGAGTAACTTACCGAAGATTGCGGAGACCATCTGAGATACATGGCGTTTTAAGCCGGAAAGTTCGGCGGTTCTTTCAGTAAGAGCGGCCTCCGCTTGTTCGGCCCGGCTGAGCAAGGCAGTCTTCTCATCCGCCCAGGCTTTTCTTTCTGCTTCAAACTTTTTCTTCAGTTTCTCTTGTGCAGATACACTGAATTCAAATTTGGAATTGGCCTTTTGGGTCTCACTTTCCTGGGTCTTCAGGCGGTTCCTTAGATCAGAGATTTCTGATTCAAATTTCTTACAGGCGGCCTGTACAAATTCCGGGTTACAGTTAGGGTGATTATAGATGCAACGTTAAGTCCCAAGCACTTTGCAAGCAAAGACACTTGGCACTTGGGGGCTAATGTATGCTGAAAAGCTCTATTTACAGTGCCGGTTCATGAAAATAAGTCCCAAGCACTTTGCAGGCAAAGGTACTTGGCACTTGGGGGCTAATGTGTAAAGTTGCTCAACTACTTGATTAAAGTAAGGAAAGAACCGGGTCAACTATGCTGTTTAAGCCGGCCCTTGAGTGTGACCAGGTAAGCCGGTTTTCTTGCAGTAATTATTAAGCCGGTATTAAGTCTACAACATATTTTATCATAAGTCATAGACTTGGGGGCTGGCATGGTAAGGATAACTATGGAGTAAGCAAGAGAGTCATACCTCAGATTTTTGCTGTATTTGCTTCACCATGTCAATTTCCAGGTCCCGGCTGTTATGCACTTGATTAACATAGCCAGAGACAATATCTCCAATGCTCAGATTGGCATAGTCAGTGATGTCCAGCCTGGCCCTGCGGCGTTCCAGAAGCTCTTCCTTGGCAGAGCATCTAGCTAACACAGTGGGTCTTCCTGGTTCGACAAACTCTGTCCGGGTGATTACAACGTCCGGATCATCTGGATGAGCCGGGCTGGGGATCTCCGGGTTATCAGAACGTTCCATGACTTGTTCATCAGATGGAGCAGTGCTGGTTTCAGGGGCTGGTGCAGATGGCAGCTCATGGGCAGAAGCCTCAGGTTCAGGCAGGACCGGCTCTTCGGCCGGCTTATTTTTCTTCGCCCTCTTGCAGGGCTTTACTTGTACACTGAAAGTCAAAGAGTTAGTGCAAAATCATGAGTAAGATAAGCGCAAAGTAAGCTGATCATCATTACCCGGGTGCGGTCTTGAAGGCCGGCAAGCTAGACTGCATTGAGTCGCCGGAGGAAGGTGAAGTTCCCTGGTAGTTTGAATCAGAAGAATTGAGTGGTTGACGAGTGACGCCCGCCAAAGGATGAAAAGGATATAAGTCGGAGATAACCTCAGTCCGGCGCTTCCTTGTTGCTTCGGGTAAGCCGGAGGAGAGGTCTGCGTCTTTGCTAGTCCGGGTCTGCCTCCGGCTCTCATAAATCTGTCGCTTCAAAAGAAATTGAGGATCTTGATAAGCTAAAGGATGTGAAAATCTTACTTTCCGGGTTACTCTTCGAACTTTCCGTCTCGGCAAAGGCTCGGAGTCGGATGAAATTATAGTTACCTCTTCATTCACTTCATGACTTGTTCCAGTGTCCTCCTGCTGATAATCCGTGTCAATAAGATGGTTAAAAAAGGAGCCTAAAGAGTCAAGAGCTACCTCTGACTCGGAGGTGTCTTCCAGACGAAGCAGGTCCGAGGCGCTAGGTTTACTCCCCTTCTTACGGGGAGCGGCTTTCCTGGCGGCTTTTTTAACTTTCCTGGCTTTCTTGGCAGCTTCGTGGTCATACTTGACCTTCCAGAATTTATCATTAGCCTGTAAAATACAACAAAGGTTAGTAAGTTAAGACAAAATCGTTAAAATGGAAGGAGAAGCATTCAGGTCAATGGTTTACCGCTGGAGCCGGGTTAGTCTTGCAGAAAGGGCTTAAGCCCACTCTCCCGCAATCTGCCAGGCTCTCGTTCAGAAGCGACTTGGTTGTATCATCAATGACGTCCTCAGGTAAGTCGTCTGGGCTGTGTCGTAGAGGATCATCTTTCTGGCCTGTGTAATCACACATCAAGCCGGGGCGGCGGCTTAAAGGAATCACCCGCCAGGCAACCCAGACCCGGACCAGATCAATACCATTCAAGCCGTTCCCCAGAAGAGCTTTGATTTTGTTGATGGTGGGTGTAAGTGGTTGACGTTCAGCTTGAGATAATTTGTCTGGCAAGGGGTGATTTGATTCCAGACGCAGGGCGCGAAAGCCGGGCAGAGGGTTCTCGTCAGCCGGAGAAGTGTCCTGGCAGTAGAACCATGTCTGGTTCCAATCTTTCGGGTGGCTTGGCGGCTCAGCATAAGGAAAGAGACAATCTCTCCGTCGTTGGATTGAAATTCCGCCAAGTTCCAAGCTAGGCCCATTGGCACATTCATTCTGGCGGTTCAGGTAAATAACTCCCTAAAGAGCAGCAAGCTGGGTTCTTCTCTGAGGTACACCTCACAGAACACTTGGAAGTTGCAGATGTTTGACACGGAATTGGGTCCGATGTCTTGAGGTCGCAGGTCAAAGAAGTGCAGGACATCTCTGAAGAATTTTGAGCCGGGAGGAGCAAAGCCCCGGTTCATGTGATCAGTAAAATGACAACTTCCCCATCCTTGGGTTGAGGCCTCTCTTCTGACGGGTCAGGAGCACGATAGGACATGACCTCTTTCTTTGGCAGATAACCCGTTTTCACGAAGTCAGCTAAGATGCTGTCGGTGACGTTGGATCTAACCCAGTTGCAGGTGATGGGTGCTTTGGGAGCCTTAGGTGGCATTGTGAAAGATGGAAGCCTATGACAAAATAAAGTTTCCGGTTCAAATTTAAGCCGGAGGAAAATTTCAGTTCAGTATTCAAGATGGCGGCTTATGAAAGGGCCTAATGATATATGGTTAATTGTGTCAGGTTATTTAAGCCGCCGTGGATATCATGAGCAATTAAGTTATTTAATCTTATTATGAATGATCCAGAAATTTCACAAAGCATGGCTTCTTTTAAGCCGGCGATATGACCCGCCATGGTTAACAGATGAAGTTTTTGCCTAAGTGTTGCACAAACAAGTTTCACAGATTACAGGATTATTTTGGATCAAACGATCGTCCAGAAAGAAAAATATCTAGACCTAAAAACTGATACGGAGAAGTTCAAGCTCTAAATGAGGTCTTTTGCAGAAAGGGGTCTGCTAATATGGAAAATGGGCGTGAAACGACTACCGCCGGAGTTGTGCCTTACTCTTGGATCAAAGGGAGCCGTTGTGGAAGAACTGCGAAGGAATCGCGAGGAACCACGAAGAACACCGAAGAACTTGCGAACCCTAATGTGGATCTAGTATACGGATGGCGAGGACTTACTGGTGCTGACGAGCAGCGGAGATGCGTCGCGGTTCTCTGGTCAAGACAGGTCGATGCAGCGGCCTTGGTTGGTGCAGACGGGATGCGCGGCGGCGGCGGCGGAGCTCGGGCTCTGGGGTGTCGAGAGGAGGAAGACGATGGAAAGGGAAGAGTGACGAAGACCTGAGGGCCGGGCCTATTTATAAGGGACGGCTGATGAGTGGGCGCGAGAAACGAGGAGGCTGAAGACATGATTATCCAGCTGCAGAGGCGCCTCGATTTTCGGGATAGTTATTAAGATAAGGATCCGTTGAGATACGTTGGACGGAACGTGCATTAATGGCGGATGACGTCACGGCGGGTTACCAAGAATCCAGAAGATGACGTCATGACGGGTTATACCCTTCGCGCAAACAGAAGCCGGAAGATTTTCTCTTAAGGTATTGAAGATTGACATGAACCGGTTCAAATCAATCTGGGGCCTAATGTTGGGGATATAACTACTGGTGTCACCCGCCCAGGAGGGGCCGGGTTACATTGAGACGATCATCGCATGAAGCCCAGAATCAAGCTCGAAGATGGCGGGTCAGTAATGGGCTTAAGGCCCAGAGGCGACTTAAGGCCCGTAGTGGTAAACCGCCGTAAGGCATGACTTGTAGTGTAAGGCAAGAATAGTTAAGAGTTCGAGCCGGACGCTGTTTAGAAGCCGGCCGAGACTCTGAGAGCCGCTGGGCGTTAACCTCTCTATATAAAGGGGCGACCCGGCGGCGGTTCAGGACAAGTAAGATCAGATCGATAGCCAGGCAGAGCGGTTTAGCTCCTGGTCATCGAAACTCTAAGTAATACCACCTCAACTGGAAGTAGGCTTTTACCTTCAACGTAAGGGGTCGAACCAGTATAATCTTTGTGTCCCTTGTCCCGTTTAACCCCTTTAAGCTTCCTAGCGGCGATGGCTCCATGACTAAGTCCTTGCTCGAGGACATCTGACGTGACAATTCCACGACACAGCTCATGCAAATGGTCTTGAGATGAAACTAAGCGATGCACCAGTGTCAAAAAGAACTTTTGCAGGAAAGTCGTTAACAGGAAGATTACCCATTATCACTTCTAAAGAGTCCTCTGCCTGAGCTGCGTTCATCATGTTAACCTTTGCAAACTTGGGATTATGCTTGACCACTGCATTGCTGGAAGATCTCACAGGAGGAGGAGGCGGAAGGCTCCTTTGGTTGAAGCACTTGTTAGCATAGTCACCTTTGTGCTGACACTTGTTGCAAGTCACCTCTGAGAGTGGACGATGATAAGGAGCATTCGACTTTGGAGCTTGATTCTGAGACTTGTTCTGATAGCCATGGTTGAGTGAGTGGGAAGATCCACGGCCACCTTTGTTCTTCTGCTGGAAAGGCTGACGAAACGGAGGAGGAGGAGGCAACCAGAACTTCTGTTGCTTAGCAGCCACTAGTGAGGAAGAAGAAGACTGAACTGCGTCCCTGACTCTCTTCTTAGAAGCCACACACTTGAGCTGAGCAGCCTCTTGCTTCAGTGCCATGTTGTAGAAATCATCATACTTGGTCGGCTGCCACCTCTGAAGTGATAGATCATGTTCTTTTCATCAGGAACGTCTTGTTTAGCCAAGCGAGCAAGTTTCTGAAACTGGATGTTGAATTGATACACAGACATGTTGCCTTGCTTGAGATGCGGAACTCCTCATGCTTGCTCTCACAACACTTTGTGGAATGTGGTGCGCTTTGAAGTCCCGACAGAAGTCAGTCCAAGTGATCACACGACCTCCTCTGGAATCTTTGTATTGTTGATACCAATCAGCAGCTTGGTCTTTGAGCTGAAAAGAAGCGAACTTGACAAAATCCTCAGGCCTGACATTGCTACATTCAAAATGCTTGTTGATGTCCACGAGCAAACCATCGGCATCTGTGGCCTCGACACAGTAGCTGAAAGACTTGGGCTGATTTGCGAGAAACTGGTTGAGGGTAGCGAAGTGAGGGCTGATTGTTGCCTTGACCTTGATTGCCTTGTCCTTGGGTGCGCTCTTGCAAGAGTTGCAAAATCATCTGAGCATTGCGGTTGGTGGCTGCCATGATAGCTTGCCATGCCTCCGGAGGCGGAGGTGGTGGCGGAGGGTTCGCCTGACTCCCATCATTGCGTTTCAGATTCTGACGCGTTGGCGGAGCCATCCTGAAGAGGGTGACATCCGTTAGTATCTTGATATGCAGATAGACAAGTTCAATCAACGGACAGAAATTACAACATATAGTATTTCACAAAAAATTCGAACGAGGATGAACGAATGAATTCCATTGTAAATCATCACACTTCCATTAAGGTGAGAAGCCACTTGATAAAGGGTTGATGAATAAAATAACAAGGTACGACTGGAACAAATAAGTGGTAAGGATTACCCAATCACAAACCAAATATCTGCAGCAAGAAATGCTAAGAGCTACTTGAATCCCACCTATAAACTCCCGAAACTTCCTGGTTATGCAATCTGGTGTTGGGGATACAGGGGACACAAATATATCACCCAAACTAGCAATCCCTAGATCCAGCTGTATCCATCCGTCAACACATAACCAAGAAACCTTCGGAAATCGTGTACCTCAACCTTCGAAAAGCATCCGTTATACGAGTTACGGCAATACTCCCGAACTCCCGCCCCATTACTGGGTGGCGTTGAGGTGATCTCACTAACAACTACATAAAAGAGATTTTCGATGTCGGCGAAACTCAGGTATTGCAGAACTGCAACGATAAAATTGCGACGACAACACCTCGGAGCTCAACTCCCCGGGACACTGCCACAACCCCTAAATGTCAGGAGGCACCAAGAACAATGTTCTCGTCACAAAACCATCGGAACGATTCCAAGATACCCGCGTGATCCTAAAAATTTTTTTAGTGAAATTTGAGGAGAGAAGAGTCAAAACTTCTACGTCAGGAGACCTCACCAGAGTGACGAAGGGACTGAGGAGTAAAAAGAATCCTACTCTCCGATATATATAATCCTAAGACTCAAAACATTTTTGTTCTAGACTCAACAACGCCAGCGATTCGATCAAGCAGGGGGCTCCTAAGTCGGGGATGGCTCTGATTACCAACTTGTAACGCCCACGATGCGGCTATATCTCCCACGTGTCGAGGCACGACTTAGAGGCATAACCGCATTGTGGTATTGTCGCAAGAAGGGTCATCTTCACACAATCCCATGTAATGAACAAGAATGGGATAACGAGAGTTGGCTTACAATCGCCACTTCACACAATACATAAATATAATTCATACATCATCCAAAATCCACACATAGACCGACTACGGTCAAATCCAAATGAAAATAAGATAACCCCAAATGCTAGATCCCCGATCGTCCCAACTGGGCTCCACTACTGATCATCAGGAAAAGAAACATAGTAACGACCACGTTCCTCGTCGAACTCCCACTTGAGCTCGGTTGCGTCATCTGCACTGGCATCGTCGGCACCTGCAACTGTTTTGGTAGAATCTGTGAGTCACGAGGACTCAGCAATCTCACACCCGCGAGATCAAGACTATTTAAGCTTATAGGAAAGGATGGTGTAATGAGGTGGAGCTGCAGCAGGCACTAAGCATATATGGTGGCTAACATACGCAAATGAGAGCGAGAAGAGAAGCAACGCAACGGTCGCGAAGCTAGAAATGATCAAGAAGTGATCCTGAAACTACTTACGTTCATACATAACTCAAACCGTGTTCACTTCCCGGACTCCGCCGAGAAGAGACCATCACGGCTACACACACGGTTGATGTATTTTAATTAAGTCAAGTGTCAAGTTCTCTACAACCGGACATTAACAAATTCCCATCTGCCTCATAACCGCGGGCACGGCTTTCGAAAGATAATACCCTGCAGGGGTGTCCCAACTTAGCCCATTATAAGCTCTCACGGTCAACGAAGGATAAACCTTCTCCCGGGAAGACCCGATCAGTCTCGGAATCCCGGTTTACAAGACATTTCGACAATGGTAAAACAAGACCAGCAAAGCCGCCCGATGTGCCGACAAATCCCGATAGGAGCTGCACATATCTCGTTCTCAGGGCACACCGGATGAGCATCCTACGACTAAAACCAGCCTCAAGTTTCCCCGAGGTGGCCCCGGCAGGCTCTAGTTTGGACCAACACTCAGAGGAGCACTGGCCCGGGGGTTTAAAATAAAGATGACCCTCGGGCTCGCGAAAACCCAAGGGAAAAGGCTTAGGTGTCAAATGGTAAAACCAAGGTTGGGCCTTGCTGGAGGAGTTTTATTCAAGGCGAACTGTCAAGGGGGTCCCATAAATCACCCAACCGCGTAAGGAACGCAAACTCAAGGAACATAATACCGGTATGACGGAAACTAGGGCGGCAAGAGTGGAACAAAACACCAGGCATAAGGCCGAGCCTTCCACCCTTTACCAAATATATAGATGCATTAATTAAATAAGAGATATTGTGATATTCCAAAATATCCATGTTCCAACATGGAACCAACTTCAACTTCACCTGCAACTAGCAACGCTATAAGAAGGGCTGAGCAAAAGCGGTAACTTAGCCAAACAACGGTTTGCTAGGAAAGGATGGTTAGAGGCTTGACATGGCAATATGGGAGGCATGATATAGCAAGTGGTAGGTAGCACAGCATGGCAATAGAGCGAACAACTAGCAAAGCAAAGATAGAAGTGATTTCGAGGGTATGGTCATCTTGCCTGCAAGGTTCTCAGAGTTGTCGAAAGCTTGATCCTCGTAAGCGTACTCAACAGGTTCCTCGTTCACGAACTCGTCTCCCGGCTCTACCCACAACAAGAACACAAGCAATGGAACCACAATCAATCACGGGAAATGCACAAGCAACATGATGCAATACATGCATGATATGCGAGATGTGATATGCGATGCATATGCGTGCTCCGGAAGAAAAAGGATGAACAAGGCAGTAACTTGGCAAACCAAGTATGCCACTGGAAAGATGAGATGATTTCGGTCGAAATCGATATAAAGATCACCGGAAACGGATGCACGGTTTGCAAATGGCAAGCAAAACAAGAATGACACGAATTCTGCGATTAACAGCATGATAGCACTTAGAATACATCAAGTAACTATGCTACAGCACCCCAACATAGCAACAAAGCATATGGCAGTAATCTACAAGGAGATGCTTGACAAAAGATGAACACTGAGCTACGGCTAGATCACAACATAACAGGTTCAAACAAGCATGCAAAAGTGCAAAAGATATCAGGTTCACAGACTTGGGTGAAAATACTGAACATGGCTGAAACAGCATCAGGTAGCAATGTTCAGAGCAAGCCAAACACATGCTACAGTAACTTATCATAGCAAAACAAGACATGGCATGATTCTAATAAATGCATAGAACAAAATTCCCTTACTGACCATGAGCCAAAAAGGATCAGAAGATATAATGGCACCCATGTAAACATAGCAAGTTTCGTTAACAGGTTTCAGACTTGGCAGAAAACAGAGCATGGCATTAACAGAATTATGAAGGCATATTTGCGAGCTCGATTTACTCGTCACAAAGCAATGCATGACAAAACAAGCATACCTACAGCAAGAAGACATGTTCATGAAGCTATCCATGGCAAGATCAAGTTCATAGAATGTACGGATCAACTACAACAACCTTGGCAAAATTGAATAGCAAGTTAACATTCTGCCAGGAACATTTTATAGCAAACGTAGAGCAAGATTGAGACATGCTAGGGCACTCCACAATTGCAAACAGGGGCATGGATGGATAGATCATAACCATATGTTTCCGGCCGGACCGGACGTGTCCGGCGGCGGAGAGGGAGTGAGCTAGGGTTTCGGGACCCGGATTTGAAGGAGGGTGCACATATTTATAGCTAGAGGGAGCTAGGAGACTCCAAATGGAGTGCGGTTTTCGCCCACACAATCGTGATCGAACGACGGAGAGCATGGAAGCGACTTAGATGGGTTATTGGGTTGTTTTGGAGGGGTGTTGGGCTGCAACACTCAAAAGGCCTTTGCGGTTACCCGGTTAACCGTTGGAGCATCAAACGACATCCAAATGGAACGAAACTTGACAGGTGGTCTACCGGTGGTGTACCAAGGCCACTTGGCAAACCTCGGTCCATTCCGAGAACGTTTAACAACCACTCACGAAAAGAGACAAGAGGGGTGTGCCGGTGCGTGTGGGAGTGTCGGATTGCAAAACGGACAACAGGGAAAATGCTCGGATGTAGGAGACGAACACGTATGCAAATGAGATGCACATGATGTCATGATATGAGATGCATGACATGAACAAAATGCAAAACGAAAGACAAAACCCGACCACGAATGGAATATCATAACACATAGCCGAAAATGGCAAGAGTTGGAGTTACAAATATGGAAAGTTACATCCGAGCTGTTACAATAAGGCCGTGGCGGCCGCGGAGGAGAAGGAGCTTACTCAGTGGGCGGAGTCCGCTGGGGAAGCCAGCGGCACCGGCACCGGGGCCCCTCTCGTCGAAGATGTGGTCGATGACTCATCGGAGGAGGAGGCTGAGGCTGTCGACCCTCCGGTCACGGGGAGAGGGCGAGTCATGCGGCGGGCCACCTCTAGAGAGCCGGTCCTTCCTGGCAGGGTCGTGCAACCGCAGCAAGCCCAGGAGGGGTCCACACGCCAAACGAGGGCCGCGGCGAAGAAGTTGGTGAGGGCCGCGGTGGCGAAGAAGAAGGCAGCTGCCTCATCTTCGTCCAAGCGTGTTCAGACCCCACCTTCTTCTCCCCCTCCGGCAGACGTTGATGCAGAGGTCGTCTTCGACTTCGGGTCCCTCAGCCCAAGGAGGCACAGGAAGGCAGCAAAGGAGGAGGTGGAGGACGAGTAAGTATCTTGGTCCTTTCTGTCATCTCCCTCCCCTCAGACCGTGTCATTTATCTTGATTCGTTTCCATCTTTGCAGGGATGCGGAGACACTAGCCCAGAGGGTGAAGAGGGCCAGGGCTTCGGCAAGCGGCCAGCCCCCGGCCAGCGCTTCCCGTACACCGCTGGTGGTGTTGAGCAGCCCGGATAGCAGCCCCCGGCACAGCCCCCAGCGTAAGTCCATCACTCACTCCCAGTCAAGGTGTGTTGGGGGCACGATCTTGTAACGCCCCGAGACCGACGCTCCAGACGGCTTCCATGTTTTTTCGTTATCGTTGTGTGTATTTACTTGTTTGTTGCATTCATCATCGCATTGCATCCGCATGTTTTCATAAAACTTGCAGCCGCTCATAGTTGCCGCGTCCCCCTTGCTTTCGTTGACCGTTTCGAGACCAACCACACTTGCAACATTGCTCCTCGTTTTCTCTCTTGTCTTCTTCGAGCCTTTTGTCACACACTTTGTCTTTGTCGACCCCTCTCAGACCACCCCTCGCGCGCATCCGAAAATTGTCCCAAACCCGACCTGGGTTGTTGTTACCGATGGGTCCGGATCATCCCCTAACATCCCTAAATCATCATGTGTTTCTCGTTGGACTCTCCTACCCTATTTTTTCAGGCCATCTGATTAAGATCGGAGGGACCAAATACCCCTATCCAAAATTCACTTGTTATATAAAGACTAACCCTAAAACCTAGGGACCTTGTCCCATCCACCCGTCGCCTCCGCCGCCACTCCACCAAATTCCCCTCCGGATCCATCCCATATCAGCCTAGCTACCTTCCTCCTACCCACACCCGCAGCCATCCAACCAGCGCCCGAGCCCGAGCTCCTTCGGTCGGAGCCACCAAGAGATCCCTGCTGCCCCGACCGAGAGCGAGCTTCTCCCGTTTGCTCTCTCTCCATGGCGCCGTCGCCGCCGGCGAACCCAGCCACCCCGAGCGCCGCCCTCATGCTCGAGCTCCTCCAGGAACCCGTCGCCCCTTCCCCTCTTCTTCTCCTCCTTCCCTCCTCTCTCTGGTTCACTCCCTCGGTTCTCATGCCTCTCCCTCTGTGTTCCAGGAGCCACCATGGTTGCCCGCAGCTCCGTCGCCGCCGGGAACGAGTCCCTCCGCCCCGGATCTGGCGCCTGCCTCGTCTCGGACCTCACATGCGGCTCCACCGCCCCGTCAAGTTCCCGGAGCCACCGCCGCCTCGCCAGCGCCGCTCGCCTCCGCCTGTCAAGCTTATGCGTCGCCACGCCAAGTCCCCTGCATTGCAGTGCCACCTGCATCGAGCGGGACGAACCCCGCGTTGACCCCGTGCCTCGCCCGTTCCAGTCGCGCCGCCCCTTGTCGCCCCTGCTCCGGATGGAACGCCAAGCCGCCACCGTCCCTGCGACGTCCCTGCCGCCAAGTCCACGCTGCGGCCTCTGCTTCCTCTTCATTGAGCAGGAGCTCTGCTCGTCCCGCGCACCTGGAGATCGAGCGCCGCCCGCCTCCCGTTGACTGTGCACTCGCTCGGTCTGCCTCCAAACCGCCCCTTGGGCCAGATCCACCGACCGACCTCGAGGCCCGATGTGAGCAGCTCCCCAGCGTCCTGGGCCAGACCTCAGTTTTTGGCCCGTATAGTGTTTTTTTCCTGCGTGCGATTTTAGCTGTTATCCAGAGTTTACTGTTTTGCAGAAAAACCCTCATGATCATGCATTCAATAACTCCACAACCGTGCATCGGATTAAAATGAATTATATATGTAAAATACTTAGAATTTCATCTCGTTTCGTAATATGCTGCTTGCATCCTTGTTTAAAATGTTTAAAATGCTGCTTGCATTTAATTTGCTAAATCATGTTAAAATGATTTATTTCACAACTAAATAACCGTAGCTCGGATTTAAATAAACTTTAGATGTAAATGGGGTATAAAAATGCCTAGTTTAACATGGTGCACTTTATTTTGCTGTTTAACAACATTAAAATTGTGTTTAGGGCAGAACAGTACCAAATCTAAAATATGTACATGAGGTTTTTCCGGAATTGTTGTTTGTTGTTTCCGGCCTCATTTAAACTTGCCTAGATAGGTAGTTTTATTATGCTTCACATATTGCCATGTTTAACAACATTTAATATTGTTGGGTACATAAATGGGAGAGAACTAAATAATTGATGTGGTGTTTTGTCAATATGCAACTCGTTGCATATTGAGCTCCACTGAATTTGTAGTATTGTTTGTTGCATTTTGCCATGCCATGCTTGATTTAAACCGGACATGCATCATACTTGATTGTGCATGATGCCATGTTTATGATTGTGTGTATACCGTGATGTTTGCTTCTTTTCGGTGGCGCTTCTCCTTGATAGTTCCGCTTACGTTGCGGTTGTGAGGATTCGTTCGTCTACGTCCGTTTGTCTTCTTCATGGACTCATTCTTTTTCCTAGCGGGATTTCAGGCAAGATGACCATTACCCTCGATATCACTTCTATCTTTGCTTTGCTAGTTGTTCGTTCTATCGCTATGCTTGCGCTACCTACCACTTGTTTATCAAGCCTCCCAAATTGCCATGTCAGCCTCTAACCTTTTCACCCTTCCTAGCAAACCGTTGTTTGGCTATGTTACCGCTTTTGCTCAGCCCCTCTTATAGCGTTACTAGTTGCAGGTGAAGATGAAGTTTGTTCCATGTTGGAACATGGATATCATGAACTTTGTTGGGATATCACAATTTATCTTATTTTAATTAATGCATCTATATACTTGGTAAAGGGTGGAAGGCTCGGCCTTATTCCTGCTGTTTTGTTCCACTCTTGCCGCCCTAGTTTCCGTCATACCGGTGTTATGTTCCTTGATTTTGCGTTCCTTACGCGGTTGGGTGATTTATGGGACCCCCTTGATAGTTCGCTTTGAATAAAACTCCTCCAGCAAGGCCCAACCATGGTTTTAACATTCGCCACCTAAGCCTTATTCCCTTGGGTTCTGCAGACTCAAGGGTCATCTTATTTTACCCCCCCGGGCCACTGCTCCTCGGAGTGTTGGTCCAAACTAGAGCCACTTGCAGCGCCACCTCGGGGAAGCTTGAGGGCTGGTTTTAGTTGTACACAGTGTTCATCCGGTGTGTCCTGAGAACGAGGTACGTGCGACTCCTATCGGGATTATCGACACATTGGGCGGCTTTGCTGGTCTTGTTTTACCATTGTCGAAATGTCTTGTAAACCGGGATTCCGAGACTGATCGGGACTTCCCGGGAGAAGGAATATCCTTCGTTGACCGTGAGAGCATATAATGGGCTAAGTTGGGACACCCCTGCAGGGTATTATCTTTCGAGAGCCGTGCCCGCGGTTATGTGGCAGATGGGAACTTGTTAATGTCCGGTTGTAGAGAACTTGACACTTGACTTAATTAAAATACATCAACCGCGTGTGTAGCCACGATGGTCTCTTCTCGGCGGAGTCCGGGAAGTGAACACGGTTCTTGTGTTATGGTTGTGCGTAAGTAGTTTCAGGATCACTTCTTGATCATTTCTAGCTTCGCGATCGTTGCGTTGCTCCTATTCTCGCTCTTATTTGCGTATGTTAGCCACCATATATGCTTAGTGCTTGCTGCAGCTCCACCTCATTACCTCATCCTTCATATAAGCTTAAATAGTCTTGATCTAGCGGGTGTGAGATTGCTGAGTCCTCATGACTCACAGATTCTACCAAAACAGTTGCAGCTGCCGACGATACCAGTGCAGGTGATGCAACCGAGCTCAAATGGGAGTTCGACGAGGACCGTGGTCGTTACTATGTTTCGTTTTCTTGTTGATCAGTAGTGGAGCCCAGTTGGGACAATCGGGGATCTAGCATTTGGGGTTGTCTTCTTTTCATTTGGATTTGTCCGTAGTCGGACTCTGTGTGTACTCTGAATGATGTATGTTTAATTAATGTATTGTGTGAAGTGGCGATTGTAAGCCAACTCTTTATCCCATTCTTGTTCATTACATGGGATTGTGTGAAGATGACCCTTCTTGCGACAAAACCACCATGCGGTTATGCCTCCAAGTCGTGCCTCGACACGTGGGAGATATAGCCGCATCATGGGTGTAACAAGTTGGTAATCGGAGCCATCCCCGACTTAGGAGCCCCCTGCTTGATCGAATCGCTGGCGTTGTTGAGTCTAGAAAAAAAAGTTTTGAGTCTTAGGACTATATATATCGGTGAGTAGGATTCTTTTTACTCCTCAGTCCCTTCGTCGCTCTGGTGAGGCCCCCTGACGTAGCAGTTTTGACTCTCCTCTCCTCAAATTTCACTAAAAAATATTTAGGATCACGCGGGTATCTTGGAATCGTTCCGATGGTTTTGTGATGAGAACATTGTTCTTGGTGCCTCCTGACATTTAGGGGTTGTAGCAGTGTCCCGGGGAGTTGAGCTCCGAGGTGTTGTCGTCACAATTTTATCGTTGCAGTTCTGGAATACCTGAGTTTCGCCGACATCAAAAATCTCTTTTATGCAGTTGTTGGTGAGATCACCTCGACGCCACCCAGTACTGGGGCGGGAGTTCCGGAGTATTGCCATAGCTCGTATAACGGATGCTTTTCGAAGGTTGAGGTACACGATTTCCGAAGTTTTCTTGGTTATGTGTTGACGGATGGATACAACTGGATCTAGGGATTGTTAGTTTGGGTGCGATATATTGCGTCCCCTGTATGCCCAACACCAGATTGCATAACCAGAAAGTTTCGGGAGTTTATAAGTGGGAATTCAAGTAGCTCCTAGGATATCTTTCCGACAGATGCATGATATGAGATTGGGGTTCGACGTCTAGTGGTTCGCCAATCCACTGTTGGTTTTACAGTGGTCTCGTAGGGTCTTAAAGAGTCCTTGGCTATGCCGACTCGGGGACGCTTCATATGTCATGTGCACTGCCTTGTACATGATGGTGATGTACGATCGAGCCCGTGTGGGCCCCACCACGAAAACTTCGGACGAAATCTCTATCATATGTTTGTTCCGGCTTATTCTGCAAGCCAATCCTTTATTTTGTTTTGTTTTGTGGTATTCGAGTTGCTTCAATGCCAAGTGTTGATTCCATACCTTATTCTAAGCGGTGTTCTCATACTTCTATGTGGTTGCTAATCCTTTCGATCATCCAGGTTGTCATATTAATTCTTTTCAACCGGTGTGCTTCTCTTCAAGTGGATCCTATAATTTCAACATTCACAAGATCACCTCTCAGTTTTTCCAAACGTTGTTGTAGTTTCATCCGTCCCAAATTGTCTTTGTTTTCCCGCCCTCCCACCCTTTTTCTTCAAGGACTAAGATTTCTTAACCATGTATCCTTTTTATTGATGGGAAGTCTCTCCATCCTTTTTTCAATCAATGTTCTGATCCAATGATTTCCCATGAAGATACTAACGAAGCTTCAAGTTCATCATCCTTCGTTGTTATTTCTTCTCAAGTGGATTCAATTCAAGCTTTCAGTGTTGATCATATTCCTTTCCTCGCTTCAATGCTTTCTCATACCGGTGCACCTCTCAATCATTCACCTCTCACTATTTTCATTGGTTCCGGAGTGTACAAGATATCTCAGAAGATTCACATTTCCATTCCCAATCCGTTCAAGCTATCTCGAGGTTGTTATCTCTTTTGAGCCATTTAATTCGACCGGTGCAATCTTTCTTTTAAATCATTCCAAATGTGTTTCTTTTGAGTGGGCCCTAACCCACATGTCTTTTCCCAGGATCTTACCCGACTCTTCTAATTTTCCCGGAGCTTCTAAAATTCTTTTCAAAGTTTGACGTAAGAATGGGTTATCATCAGTCATATGTCTTTCTCCAAGATCTTTCAAATTCTTTTAATCGTTGGTTCAACCTTTCTAATTTTCATTCCGGAGTGCCTAAAAATTCATGGTGGTGTTTCTCGTCATCATTCTCAACATGTGAAGACCGAAGAAGAATTGCTCTTGAATCTTGGTCCGTTCTCTTGAAGATTCATGGTTCTAGCTTGATGCCATCCTCTCATAATTGTTTTCAATTGTGAGAATTCTTTTCACCCATCCGGAGCAATTCAGGAGTCTTTTCAGTTTGATTCTCCGGAACTCATTATCTCGGAATTACTCATTCCAGCTGTCAGCTCTCGTTCTCCAAATCTTACCGGTGCATAGCTCAAGTATTCCCTAGTAAACTCGTGATCTCTTCATTCTCTTATATCTAAAGTTCCCCAAGTATCTTCGTTCGTTTTCAAATTCTTACCGGTGATTCATCCCATTACGTCGTTTGTTTTCAATTCTTACGGTGGTTCGTTCAAGAGTTCTCTTCCTTCGATATCATATAGATTCATTCGTTCTTTCCAAATCCTACCGGCGGATCGTTGAAGACTTTTCTCCAGTTTATGCTATATCTCTCTTAATCCTTTGTACAAGAATAAGTAGTATGCCAAATCCGTTGCTTGTCATCAATCTAAATTGGTGAAGGACATGCATAACGTAATTCTTATTATTGTTTCATCCAAGTGGTCTAGTTTCTTCTTTCCAGAGTTGTTCATCATGTCACATTTCTCGGTTTGAGTTGCTTCATCTTTCTTTTCCGGAGTTCCAAGTTTTCCGCATTATCTCGTCGCAAAGCTCCGTCTAAATCATCGCAAGGTTTCACCTTGTGTTTTCAACTTTTTTTCATCATCCTTTTATTACCGGAGTTCTTCATGGAGGCTCTACATGGTGGTTCATCAAGGATTTAATTCATTCTCGAAGTGTTCTTCAAGATTCTTGTTGGAGGAGTTCAAGCATTCTTCATCTTGCATTCCGAAGTGCAATTCTCTCTATCTTATCTTTCGAGATGGTGTTATAGCATTCTTGACAATCCCCCTTCATGGTTCATGATTCACAAGTTGTCCGGAATGACATATTTTAAAACCATCAATTCCAATTCGTTCACGAGATCTTTTCAATCCTTTAATCTCTTTGTTGGAGTTATCTTGTGTCATATTTCACCTAAAGCCTTCCCTAAGGAATGTTGGTATTATGGTGCTTATCAATGATCCAAGTTTTCTCCAATCCTCTTGGTGAAAGAAGTTTTTCATCTCGTTGGTGTTATCAATTATTTTAGTTGTTTCCGTAGTGGCAGAATTTCGCCTATATCTGGATAAGTTTTCCATAAGCCCACTACAAGCTTGTTCGTTTCGTTGTTGCTTTTCCAACTACTCCGTTCTTACCTCCATGGAAGGGTGTTTTCCAAGCGCAATTGTGGCAGAAGTTGGCATTTTCATCTCCATTCTTTTATTCCAATGTTCTATCTTCTATTATTTCTTCTGGAGGCATGGTGATGTTGCTCTCTTCGCTCATCATCTCAAATTGTGAGGATCGTGTTCTTTTCTTACTTATCCATTTAACCGGAGTGTGGTGTCTACCATTCCTCTTTTAACCGGATTCTCATCCAAGTGCTTTCATTTTGCCAAGTTCAAATTCTATCTCTTCCATTTTCCAACCGGAGCGTTATCGTAATTGATCCTTATCGTTCCTTGTACATCTCGTTTCAATCGGAGTGCTTGCATGTACTTCTCGTCCATTGTTCTCGTCATTCATAGCTTTGCAAACTCCAAGGTTCACATGGTGTTCCTTGTTTCTCTTTTCTACCGGTGTGCTTTCATATTCCTTTTGATCCGTTAAGCTCTTGTTTCATATTCTTCAACCTACAAAGGTTCTCGCAATGTTCCTTGTTCCTCTTTGATAACGGAGTGTTTTCAATCTCGTTCATCTCCCTTGTATTCTCTCTTTTCATTCATTCAATCTCTCAAGGTTCGTGGTTTCACTCGTTTGTCAAAGAAGCAACTTAGCTTTACCTCTTCTCTTCCTCTTCCGCTTTTTTCCGGTGCCGTCCTTAGATCTCGGGACGAGATCCTCTTGTAGTGGTGGAGTGTTGTAACGCCCCGAGACCGACGCTCCAGACGGCTTCCATGTTTTCTCATTATCGTTGTGTGTATTTATTTGTTTGTTGCATTCATCATCGCATTGCATCCGCATGTTTTCATAAAACTTGCATCCGCTCATAGTTGCCGCGTCCCCCCTTGCTTTCGTTGACCGTTTCGAGACCAACCACACTTGCAACGTTGCTCCTCGTTTTCTCTCTTGTCTTCTCCGGGGCCTTTTGTCAGACACTTTGTCTTTGTCGACCCCTCTCAGACCACCCCTCGCGCGCGTCCGAAAATTGTCCCGAACCCGACCCGGGTTGTTGTTACCGATGGGTCCGGATCATCCCCTAACATCCCTAAATCATCATCGGTTTCTCGTTGGACTCTCCTACCCAATTTTTTTCAGGCCATCCGATTAAGATCGGAGGGACCAAATACCCCTATCCAAAATTCACTTCTTATATAAAGAATAACCCTAAAACCTAGGGACCTTGTCCCATCCACCCGCCGCCTCCGCCGCCACTCCACCAAATTCCCCTCGGGATCCGTCCCCAATCAGCCTAGCTACCTTCCGCCTACCCACACCCGCAGCCATCCAACCAGCGCCCGAGCCCGAGCTCCTTCGGTCGGAGCCACCAAGAGATCCCTGCTGCCCCGACCGAGAGCGAGCTTCTCCCGTTTGCTCCTCTCTGCATGGCACCGTCGCCGCCGGCGAACCCAGCCACCCCGAGCGCTGCCCTCATGCTCGAGCTCCTCCAGGAACCCGTCGCCCCTTCCCCTCTTCTTCTCCTCCTTCCCTCCTCTCTCTAGTTCACTCCCTCAGTTCTCATGCCTCTCCCTCTGTGTTCCAGGAGCCGCCATGGTTGCCTGCAGCTCCGTCGCCGCCGGGAACGAGTCCCTCTGCCCCGGATCTGGCGCCTGCCTCGTCTCGGACCTCACCTGCGGCTCCACCGCCCCGTCAAGTTCCTGGAGACACCACCGCGTCACCACCGCCGCTCGCCTCCGCCCGTCAAGCTTCTGCATCGCCGCGCCAAGTCCCCTGCATCGAGCGGGACAAACCCCGCGTTGACCCCGCGCCTCGCCCGTTCCAGTCGCGCCGCCCCTTGTCTCCCCTGCTCCGGATCGAACGCCAAGCCGCCACCGTCCCCGCGACGTCCCTGCCGCCAAGTCCACGCTGCGGCCTCTGCTTCCTCTTCATCGAGCAGGAGCTCTGCTCGTCCCGCGCACCTGGAGATCGAGCGCCGCCCGCCTCCCGTTGACCGTGCACTCGCTCGGTCTGCCTCCAAACCGCCCCTTGGGCCAGATCCACCGACCGGCCTCGAGGCCCGATGTGAGAAGCTCCCCAGCGTCCCGGGCCAGATCTCAGTTTCGGCCCGTATAGTGTTTTTTCCTGCGTGCGATTTTAGCTATTATCCAGAGTTTACTGTTTTGCAGAAAAACCCTCATGATCATGCATTTAATAACTCCACAACCGTGCATCAAATTAAAATGAATTATATATGTAAAATGCTTAGAATTTCATCTAGTTTCATAATATGCTGCTTGCATCCTTGTTTAAAATGTTTAAAATGCTGCTTGCATTTAATTTGCTAAATGCTATGTTAAAATGATTTATTTCATAACTAAATAACCGTAGCTCGGATTTAAATAAACTTTATATGTAAATGGGGTAGAAAAATGCCTAGTTTAACATGGTGAACTTTATTTTGCTGTTTAATAGCATTAAAATTGTGTTTAGGGCAGAACAGTACCAAATCTAAAATATGTACATGAGGTTTTTCCGGAATTGTTGTTTGTTGTTTCCGACCTCATTTAAACTTGCCTAGATAGGTAGTTTTATTATGCTTCACATATTGCCATGTTTAACAACATTTAATATTGTTGGGTACATAAATGGGAGAGAACAGAATAATTGATGTGGTGTTTTGTCAAAATGCAACTCGTTGCATATTGAGCTCAAGTGAATTTGTAGTATTGTTTGTTGCATTTTGCCATGCCATGCTTCATTTAAACAGGACAAGCATCATACTTGATTGTGCATCATGCCATGTTTATGATTGTGTGTTTACCATGATGTTTGCTTCTTTCAGGTTGCGCTTCTCCTTGATAGTTCCGCTTACGTTGCGGTTGTGAGGATTCGTTCGTCTATGTCCGTTTGTCTTCTTCATGGAATCGTTCTTCTTCCTAGCGGGATTTCAGGCAAGATGACCATTACCTCGATATCACTTCTATCTTTGCTTTGCTAGTTGTTCGTTCTATCGCTATGCTTGCGCTACCTACCACTTGTTTATCAAGCCTCCCAAATTGCCATGTCAGCCTCTAACCTCACCTTTCCTAGCAAACCGTTGTTTGGCTATGTTACCGCTTTTGCTCAGCCCCTCTTATAGCGTTGCTAGTTGCAGGTGAAGATGAAGTTTGTTCCATGTTGGAACATGGATATGTTGGGATATCACAATATCTCTTATTTAATTAATGCATCTATATACTTGGTAAAGGGTGGAAGGCTCGGCCTTATGCCTGGTGTTTTGTTCCACTCTTGCCGCCCTAGTTTCCGTCATACCGGTGTTATGTTCCTTGATTTTGCATTCCTTACGCGGTTGGGTGATTTATGGGACCCCCTTGACAGTTCGCTTTGAATAAAACTCCTCCAGAAAGGCCCAACCTTGGTTTTAACATTTGCCACCTAAGCCTTTTTCCCTTGGGTTCTGCAGACTCAAGGGTCATCTTTATTTTAACCCCCCGGGCCAGTGCTCCTCGGAGTGTTGGTCCAAACTAGAGCCACTTGTAGTGCCACCTCGGGGAAACATGAGGGCTAGTTTTAGTTGTACGTAGTGTTCATCCGGTGTGTCCTGAGAACGAGGTACGTGCGACTCCTATCGGGATTGTCGACACATCGGGCGGCTTTGCTGGTCTTGTTTTACCATTGTCGAAATGTCTTGTAAACCGGGATTCCGAGATTGGTCTGCTCTTCTCGGGAGAAGGAATATCCTTCGTTGACCATGATAGCTTATAATGGGCTAAGTTGGGGCACCCCTGCAGGGTATTATCTTTCGAGAGCAGTCCCCGCGATTATGTGGCAGATGGGAACTTGTTAATGTCCGGTTGTAGAGAACTTGACACTTGACTTAATTAAAATACATCAACCGCGTGTGTAGCCATGATAGTCTCTTCTCGGCGGTGTCCGGGAAGTGAACACGGTTCTTGTGTTATGGTTGTGCGTAAGTAGTTTCAGGATCACTTCTTGATCATTTCTAGCTTCACGATCGTTGCGTTACTCCTCTTCTCACTCTTATTTGCGTTTGTTAGCCACCATATATGCTCCACCTCATTACCTCATCCTTCCTATAAGCTTAAATAGTCTTGATCTCGCAGGTGTGAGATTGCTGAGTCCTCGTGACTCACAGATTCTACCAAAACAGTTGCAGGTGCCGACGATACCAGTGCAGGTGATGCAAACGAGCTCAAGTGGGCGTTCGACGAGGACCGTGGTCGTTACTATGTTTCATTTTCCTGTTGATCAGTTGTGGAGCCCAGTTGGGACGATCAGGGATCTAGCATTTGGGGTTGTATTCTTTTCATTTGGATTTGACCGTAGTCGGACTCTGTGTGTACTCTGAAGTACACACATAGACCGTCTACGGTCACGATCCATATGAAAATAAGATAACCCCAAATGCTAGAGCCCCGATCGTCCCAACTAGGCTCCACTACTAATCATTAGGAAAAGACACATAGTAACGACCACGTTCCTCATCGAACTCCCACTTGAGATCGATCCCATCATCTGCACTGGCATCGTCGGCACCTGCAACTGTTTTGGTAGAATCTGTGAGTCACGAGGACTCGGCAATCTCACACCCGCGAGATCAAGACTATTTAAGCTTATAGGAAAGGATGGTGTAATGAGGTGGAGCTGCAGCAGGCAATAAGCATATATGGTGGCTAACATATGCAAGAGAGAGCGAGAAGAGAAGCAACGGAACGGTCGTCAACTAGTAATGACCAAGAAGTGATCCTGAACTCCTACTTACGTCATACATAACTCAAACCGTGTTCACTTCCTGGGCTCCGCCGAGAAGAGACCATCACGGCTACACACGCAGTTGATGTATTTTACTGGGTCAAGTGACAAGTTCTCTACAACCGGACATTAACAAATTCCCATCTGCCTCATAACCGCGGGCACGACTTTCGAAAGAGAATACCCTGCAGGGGTCTCGGAATCCCGGTTTACAAGACATTTCGACAATGGTAAAACAAGACCAGCAAAGCCACCCGAATGTGCCGACAAATCCCGATAGGAGCTGCACATATCTCGTTCTCAGGGCACACCGGATAAGAGAAGCGTACAGGTACCAACATAACCCAAGTTGCCAAGGGACGGTCCCGCACGGTGCTCTAGTTTGGACCAGCACTCAGAGCAACACTGGCCCGGGGGTTAAAATAAGATGACCCTCGGGCTCGCGAAAACCCGGGGGAAAGGCTTAGGTGGCAAATGGTAAAACCAAGGTTGGGACTTGCTGGAGGAGTTTTATTCAAGGCGAACTGTCAAGGGGGTCCCATAAATCACCCAACCGCATAAGGAACGCAATCTCAAGGAACATAATACCGGTAAGACAGAAACTAGGGCGGCAAGAGTGGAACAAAACACCAGGCATAAGGCCGAGCCTTCCACCCTTTACCAAATATATAGATGCATTAATATAATAAGAGATATTGTGATATCCCAAAATAATCATGTTCCAACATGGAACCAACTTCATCTTCACCTGCAACTAGCAATGCTATAAGAAGGGCTGAGCAAAAGCGGTAACTTAGCCATACAACGGTTTGCTAGGAAAGGATGGTTTGTGGCTGACATGGCAATATGGGAGGCATCATATAGCAAAAGGTAGGTAGCGCAGCATGGCAATAGAACGAACAACTAGCAAAGCAAAGATAGAAGTGATTTCGATGGGTGGTCATCTTGCCTGCAAGATTCTCAGAGTTGTCGAAAGCTTGATCCTCGTAAGCGTACTCAACAGGTTCCTCGTTCACGAACTCGTCTCCTGGCTCTACCCAAGACAAGAACACAAGCAACGGAACCACAATCAATCACGAGAAAAGCACAAGCAACATGATACAAAACATTTATGATATGCGAGATATGATATGCGATGCATATGCGTGCTCCGGAAGGAAAATGATGAACAAGGCAGTAACTTGGCAAACCAAGCATTCCGCTGGAAAGATGAGATGATTTCGGTTGAAATCGATATAAAGATCACCGGAAACGGATGCACGGTTTGCAAATCGCAAGCAAAACAAGAATGACACGGATATGCGATTAACAGCATGATAGCACTTAAAATGCAACAAGTAACAATGCTACAACACTCCAACGTAGCAACAAAGCATATGGCAGAAATCTAAAGGAGATGCTTGACAAAAGATGAACACTGAGCTACGGCTAGGTCACAACATAACAAGGTCAAACAAGCATGCCAAAAGTGCAAAAGATAACAGGTTCACAAACAGTGAAATTACTGGACATGGCAGAAAACTGCATCAGGTAGCAATGTTCGGAGTATGAAATCAACAAGCTATAGGAAGCTAACATGGCAAACAAGGCATGGCAGTATTGTACTAAATGCATATGGCAAAAGTTCCTTGCTGACCATAAGCCAAAAAGGAACAGAAGATATGATGGCAAGCATGTAAACATAGCAAATTTCGTTAACAGGTTTCAGACTTAGCAGAAAACAGAGCATGGCAAAAATAATAATATGAAGGCATCTTGGTGAGCTTGATGCACTCACCACATAGCTATGCATGACAAAAAAAGCATACCTACAGCACGATGGCATGTTTATGAAGCTATCCATGGCAAGGAAAAAAGCATAGCATGTATGTAACAACTACAACAAGCTTGGAAAAATTGCATATCATGTTAAGAATCTGCCAGAAATATTTTATAGCAAAAGTATGGCAAGATTGAGTCATGCTATGGCACTCCATAATTGCAGAAAAGGGCAGGATTGGATCAATTACAATAATATCTACAAAACATCCTTACTGAATATCCCCAAAATATGCATGGATCTCTCTGTAGCATCAAGTTTACATGGCAACAAAATAACAACAGACAAGGACTTAGTATTTTCTCTAAGTCCCTGAAAACGAAAACATTACGCAGCCTAGTTTGCATGCTTGTGCTAGTCACCACAGAGATCACAAAAATACATGACATACACCCTTGGGAAGATGGCATGGCATACAACAAAACATATGTAGAGCTCATGCCCATAAGATGCACAGATTAAATGATACAAAAATAACAAATCTCCAAGTTCTGCTCAGAACCAGCAGATAATAGCAAGTAGCACTCTTGCACCAGAGATTTGGGCATCAAGATAGCCTCTAATGAACATGGTGCAATAGAACAGAATGTAGAGCATCACGAGACAAACAATTTGACATATTACACGCGCGAAACGGAGCTATATGCAGAGTTATGCAATGATGAACAGGGGCATATAATGTGAAAATTGCAAAAACTTAGGATAATTCGGGGGGGTCTCGGGTCAACCTTAGGTTTGACCCAGATCGGATCGAGGCTAGGGTTCTCGGGCTCGGGCTCGCCGGAGGTTCGAGGTCGCCGGTGCGAGGAAGGACGAGGGGGACGGCGAGGAGGCGCGGGCGACGAGGGGCGGAGAGGCGGAGTCGGCGAGGCACCGTGGCACGGGCGGCGGCCGGCGGGATGGCGCGGCGCCGGTGGGGCTCGCCGGCTCAGGCGGCGGCCGCGGCGGAGGGCGGCGGAGCGGCGGAGGCGGCGAGGACGCGAGGGCGGCGTGCGGCGGAGGCGCGCGGCCCCGCGTGGCCGGCGGCGGACCTGGCGGGCCGCGGCGTACGGGCGCGGGCGGCGGCGAACCCGGAGACGACACGTGGCGGCGGCGGTGGAAGACGGACGTGTCCGTCGGTGGACGTTTTCGTCCGGCGGCGAGGCGGGGACGAAGTTAGGGTTTCATCTGTGAACGTTTTTGGGGGAGATGCCTATTTATAGGTAGAGGGAGTTAGGAGAGTCCAAATGAGGTGCGGTTTTCGCCCACACGATCGTGATCGAACCACCTACAGCATGGAAGAGAGTTTGGTGGGTTTCGGACTGTTTAGAGAGGGGGTTTTGCTACAACACACAGAAGGACTTTGCGGATGCCCGGTAACCGTTGGAGTACCAAACGACCTCCAAATGGAACGAAACTTGACCGGTGGTCTACCGGTGGTATACCAAGGCCACTTGACAAGCCTCGGTCCATTCCGAGAACGTTTGACACCCGCTCACGAAAGAAAACAAGAGGGGTGCGGCGGAGGAGATGGGAGCGCCGGATAGCAAAACGGACAACGGGGAAAATGCTCGGATGCATGAGACGAACACGTATGCGAATGCAATGCACATGATGACATGATATGAAATGTATGACATGAACAAAATGCAAAACGAAGACAAAACCCGACAACAGAGGGAATATCATAATGCATAGCCGAAAATGGCAAGAGTTGGAGTTACAATTATGGAAAGTTACATGCGGGGTGTTACAACACTCCACCACTATGAGAGGATCTCATCCCGAGATCTAGGACTAAAAGAACTTCGGATATTCGGAACGGAGATGGTCCTCGCGTTCCCAGGTGGCTTCCCGGTCGGAATGGTGCGACCACTTCACTTTCAGGAATTTGATTGACTTGTTGCGAGTCTTGCGCTCAGTTTCTTCAAGAATAGCAACGGGGTGCTCATGATAAGACAAATCTTCTTGGAGGTCAATCTCTTCGAAGTTGATAGTGCGCTCGGGCGTCTTGAAGCATTTGCGGAGCTGTGACACGTGGAACACATCGTGCACGTTCGCAAAGTTGGAAGGAAGCTCAAGTTGATAGGCGAGGTCGCCTCTTTTGCCAATGATCTTGAAAGGACCCACGTATCTAGGGGCAAGCTTCCCTTTGATACCGAAGCGACGAGTGCCTTTCATTGGAGAGACGCGGAGGTAGACATGGTCTCCGATCTCGAAAGCCAAATCACGATGCTTAATATCATAGTAACTCTTCTGGTGCGATTGCGCGGCTTTGAGATTATCACGGATGACTTTAGACATTTCTTCAGCTTCAGTAATTAAGTCATTGCCAAGAAGTTGGCGTTCACCAGTCTCTGACCAATTGAGAGGAGTACGACACTTTCTGCCATAGAGAATCTCGAATGGGGCCTTGCCCGAACTCGCTTGGAAGCTGTTGTTGTAGGAGAATTCGGCATATGGAAGACAATCTTCCCATTTCATGTCAAAAGAAATGACACAAGCCCAGAGCATATCTTCAAGAATTTGATTGACTCGCTCGACTTGGCCACTAGTTTGAGGATGGAAAGCTGTGCTGAAGCGAATATTTGTGCCCATGGCCTTCTGGAAGGAGTCCTAGAACTTAGAGGTGAAGATGCTTCCACGATCTGAAGAAATCAATTGTGGAATGCCGTGCAAGGAGACAATTCTGGAGGTGTATAGCTCTGCCAACTGAGCTACTGTGATGGATTCTTTGATTGGAAGGAAATGAGCCACTTTAGAAAGCTTGTCGATGACAACGAAGATAGCATCATTTCCACGCTTGGACTTTGGAAAGCCATTCACGAAGTCCATTTCGATATGATCAAACTTCCACTCTGGGATCGCAAGAGGTTGGAGGAGACCAGCTGGTCGTTGGTGTTCTGCTTTCACCCTTTGACAGACATCACATTCATTCACGAATTGAGCAATTTCTCGCTTCATTCGAGTCCACCAATACGACTGCTTGAGATCATGGTATATCTTCGTACTTCCAGGATGAATGGAAAGGAGAGAATTGTGCGCCTCGTTCATAATGACTTTCCTTAGATCACCTTTAGGAACCACAATCCGGTCCTCGAAGAATAAAGTGTCTCTGTCATCAATGCGATAGCACTTGTATTTTGAAAGACCCTTGTCGATACCACGTTTCACCTTCTTCACCATGGCATCAAGAAGTTGTGCCTCATGAATTTGATCTTCCAAAGTAGGAGAGACTATGAGGTTGGCAAGAAAGCCTTGAGGAACAACTTGGAGATTCAGCTTGCGGAAAGCTTCACAAAGATCCTGTTGGAATGGCTTCAGAATTAAGCTGTTGCAATAAGCCTTCCTGCTCAAAGCATGGGCAATGAGATTGGCCTTGCCTGGAGTATATTCAATACTCGGATTGTACTCTTGAATCATTTTGATCCATCGAGTCTGCCTAAGGTTGATGTTGGGCTGAGTGAAGATGTACTTGAGACTTGTGATCGGTGAAAATGTCCACTTGTCTTCCCAACAAGAGATGTCTCCACGTTATTAATGCATGGACAACTGCCGCCAACTCAAGATCGTGAAGGGGGTAGTTATTTTCATTGGGCTTCAACTGACGAGAGGTATAGGCCACAACTTTCTTCTCTTGCATTAACACAGCACCGAGACCTTGGAGAGAAGCATCACAGAACACTTCAAATGGTTTGGATTTATCAGGAGGAGTCAAGACAGGAGCTGTGACTAGTTTCTCTTTGAGAGTGTTGAAAGCAACGTCACACTCAGGAGACCAGAACTACTTCACATGCTTCTGGAGGAGGTTGGAAAGAGGCTTTGCAATCTTAGAGAAATTCTCAACGAATCTTCGGCAATAGCTTGCAAGACCAAGAAAATTGCAAAGCTGCTTGACATTCTGAGGAGGTTCCCAATTCACAATTGCGGACACCTTCTCGGGATTAACAGCGATGCCCTTGGCAGAGATGATGTGACCAAGGAAAAGAACTTCATTGAGCCAAAACTCACATTTGGAGAACTTCACATAGAATTGATACTCTCTGAGCTTGTCGTGCACCAATCGCAAATGTTTGGCATGATCCTTCTTATTCTTGGAGAAGACCAAGATATCATCGAGATACACCAGAACGAATTCATTGGTATAGGGGTTGAAGATGAAATTCATCATCCGAGAGAATACTGGAGGAGCATTGACAAGGCCGAAAGACACGACAGTATATTCATAAGAACCAAAGCTTGTTCTGAATGCTGTCTTGGGAATATATTCTTCACGAATGCGAATCTGATGATAACCCATACGAAGGTCAAGCTTGGAGAATACTTTAGCACCTTTGAGTTGCTCGAATAGCTCATTGATGTTGGGAAGTGGATACTTGTTCTTGATTGTCTTCTTGTTCAATGGACGGTAGTCGACACAAAGTCGGTCCGTGCCATCCTTCTTCTTTACAAAAAGAACACCACAACCCCATGGAGATGAACTCGGTCTGATCAAACCCAGACGCTCTTGTTCATCGAGCTGTTTCTTCAATTCCTTCAGCTCGTTGGGTCCAAGATTGTATGGACGCTTGCAAACGGGTTCAGTGACAGGCTCTAGTTCGATAACGAACTCAACTAGCCAATGAGGAGGCATACCCGGAAGCTCTTCTAGAAAGACATCTTGATACTCACAAACGACTGGAATTTGAGAGATGGCATTCAATTCACCCTTCTCATTGAGAGAAAAAAACCGAATGGTTTCATCATGAGCGGCATAAACGATAACATCGTCAGAAGAGTGTGTCAATTGAATTTCCCTGGCTGCACAATCAAGTTGAGCCTTCTGCTTAGAAAGCCAGTCCATCCCGAGAATAAGATCAATATCCGAGTCACCAAGAACAACTGGAGAAGACAGAAATTTATAGTTTACCATCTTGATGGAAACATCCGGAACTATCGAGTTGGCTCTCATTAACTTCCCCGGAGAAACAACACCCAAAGGCTTATCCAGATAAGACCAAGTGAATTCATGCTTGGCAAAAAACGGTCTTGACATGAAGCAAAGCGATGCACCAGTACCAAAAAGAACTTTTGCAGGAATATCATTAACAGGAAGATTACCCATTATCACATCAGTTGATTCCTCCGCTTGAGCTGCATTCATCATGTTCACCTTTGCAGACTTTGGATTATGCTTGACCACTCCATTGCTGGAAGATCTGACAGGAGGAGGAGGAGGCAGACGCCTTTGGTTGAAGCACTTGTTAGCATAGTGACTTTCTGCTGACACTTGTTGCATGTCACCTCTGAGAGTGGACGGTTATAAGGAGCATTGGACTTTGGAGCTTGATTCTGAGACTTGTTCTGCTAGCCAGAGTTGGAAGAACCATGGCCACCTTTGTTCTTCTGCTGGTAAGGCTGACGAAACAGAGGAGGAGGAGGCAACCAGAACTTCTGTTGCTTAGCTGCCACAAGTGAGGAAGAAGAAGACTGAACTGCATCTCTGACTCTCTTCTTAGAAGCCTCACACTTGAGCTAAGCAGCCTCTTGCTTCAGTGCCATATTGTAGAATTGATCAAACTGAGTAGGCTCAACAAGAACGAGAGCTAACTGCAGATCCTCTCTAAGGCCACCTCTGAAGTGATAGATCATGCTCTTTTCATCAGGAACGTCTTGTTTAGCGAAGCGAGCAAGTTTCTGAAACTGGATGTTGAATTGATACACAGACATGTTGCCTTGCTTGAGATTGCGGAACTCCTCACGCTTGCTCTCAACAACACTTTGTGGAATGTGGTGCGCTTTGAAGTCCCGACAGAAGTCAGTCCAAGTGATCACACAACCTCCTCTGGAATATTTGTATTGCTGAAACCAATCAGCAGCTTGGTCCTTGAGCTGAAAAGAAGCAAACTTGACATAGTCCTCAGGCCTGACATTGCTACATTCAAAATGCTTGTTGATGTCCACGAGCCAATCATCGGCATCCGTGGCCTCGGCACAGTAGCTGAAAGACTTGGGCTGATTTGCGAGAAACTGGTTGAGTGTAGCGAAGTGAGGCTGATTGTTGCCTTGACCTTGATTCCCTTGATTGCCTTGCCCTTGGGTGCGTTCTTGCAAGAGTTGCAGAATCATCTGAGCATTGGCGTTGGTGGCTGCCATGATAGCTTGCCATGCCTCCGGAGGCGGAGGTGGTGGCGGAGGGTTCGCTTGACTCCCTTCATTGCGATCCGGATTCTGACGCGTTGGCGGAGCCATCCTGAAGAGGGTGACATCCGTTAGCATCTTGATAGACAAATAGATAAGTAGAATCAACGGATAGAAATTGCAACATATAGTCTTCACAATAAACATTCGAACGAGGATGAACGAATGAATTCCATAGTAAATCATCACACTTCCATAAGTTGAGAAGCCACTTGAAAAAGATATGGAATCAACATATGACTTCGAAGCAACTCGAATACCACAATTCAAAACAAAACAAAGTATTGGCTTGCAGAATAAGCCGGAACAAACATATGATAGAGATTTCGTCCGAAGTTTTCGTGGTGGGGCCCACACGGGCTCGATCGTACAGCACCATCATGTACAAGGCTGTGCACATGACATACGAAGCGTCCCCGAGTCGGCATAGCCAAGGACTCTTTAAGACACTACGAGACCACTGTAAAACCAACCGTGTACAGGCGGACCACTAGACGTCGAACCCCAATCTCATATCATGCGTCTGTCGGAAAGATATCCTAAGGCTACTTGAATTCCCACTTATAAACTCCCGAAACTTTCTGGTTATGCAATCTGGTGTTGGGGATACAGGGGACACAAAATATATCACCCAAACTAGCAATCCCTAGATCCAGCTGTATCCATCCGTCAACACATAACCAAGAAACCTTCGGAAATCGTTTACCTCAACCTTCGAAAAAGCATCCGTTATACAGTTATGGCAATACTCCCGAACTCCCGCCCCAGTACTGGGTGGCGTCGAGGTGATCTCACCAACAACTGCATAAAAGAGATTTCGATGTCGGCGAAACTCAGGTATTCCAGAACTGCAACGATAAAATTGTGACGACAACACCTCGGAGCTCAACTCCCCGGGACACTGCCACAACCCCTAAATGTCAGGAGGCACCAAGAACAATGTTCTCGTCACAAAACCATCGGAACGATTCCAAGATACCCGCGTGATCCTAAAATTTTTTTAGTGAAATTTGAGGAGAGAAGAGTCAAAACTTCTACGTCAGGAGACCTCACCAGAGCGACGAAGGGACTGAGGAGTAAAAAGAATCCTACTCTCCGATATATATAATCCTAAGACTCAAAACATTTTTGTTCTAGACTCAACAACGCCAGCGATTCGATCAAGCAGGGGGCTCCTAAGTCGGGGATGGCTCTGATTACCAACTTGTAACGCCCACGATGCGGCTATATCTCCCACGTGTCGAGGCACGACTTAGAGGCATAACCGCATAGTGGTTTTGTCGCAAGAAGGGTCATCTTCACACAATCCCATGTAATGAACAAGAATGGGATAAAGAGTTGGCTTACAATCGCCACTTCACACAATACATAAATATAATTCATACATCATCCAAAGTACACACAGAGACCGTCTACGGTCAAGATCCAAATGAAAATAAGATAACCCCAAATGCTAGATCCCCGATCGTCCCAACTGGGCTCCACTACTGATCATCAGGAAAAGACACATAGTAACGACCACGTTCCTCATCGAACTCCCACTTGAGATCGACCCCATCATCGGCACTGGCATCATCGGCACCTGCAACTGTTTTGGTAGAATCTGTGAGTCACGAGAACTCAGCAATCTCACACCCGCGAGATCAAGACTATTTAAGCTTATAGGAAAGGATGGTGTAATGAGGTGGAGCTGCAGCAGGCAATAAGCATATATGGTGGCTAACATACGCAAGAGAGAGCGAGAAGAGAAGCAACGGAACGGTCGTCAACTAGTAATGACCAAGAAGTGATCCTGAACTCCTACTTACGTCATACATAACTCAAACCGTGTTCACTTCCCGGGCTCCGCCGAGAAGAGACCATCACGGCTACACACGCAGTTGATGTATTTTACTGGGTCAAGTGACAAGTTCCCTACAACCGGACATTAACAAATTCCCATCTGCCTCATAACCGTGGACACGTCTTTCGAAAGATAATACCCTGCAGGGGTCTCGGAATCCCGGTTTACAAGACATTTCGACAATGGTAAAACAAAACCAGCAAAGCCACCCGAATGTGCCGACAAATCCCGATAGGAGCTGCACATATCTCGTTCTCAGGGCACACCGGATAAGCGAAGCATACAGGTACCAACATAACCCAAGTTGCCAAGGGACGGTCCCGCACGGTGCTCTAGTTTGGACCAGCACTCAGAGGAACACTGGCCCGGGGGTTAAAATAAGATGACCCTCGGGCTCGCGAAAACCCGGGGGAAAGGCTTAGGTGGCAAATGGTAAAACCAAGGTTGGGACTTGCTGGAGGAGTTTTATTCAAGGCGAACTGTCAAGGGGGTCCCATAAATCACCCAACCGCGTAAGGAACGCAATCTCAAGGAACATAATACCGGTAAGACAAAAACTAGGACGGCACGAGTGGAACAAAACACCAGGCATAAGGCCGAGCCTTCCACCCTTTACCAAATATATAGATGCATTAATCTAATAAGAGATATTGTGATATCCCAAAATATCCATGTTCCAACATGGAACCAACTTCATCTTCACCTGCAACTAGCAACGCTATAAGAAGGGCTGAGCAAAAGCGGTAACTTAGCCATACAACGGTTTGCTAGGAAAGGATGGTTAGGGCTGACATGGCTATATGGGAGGCATGATATAGCAAAAGGTAGGTAGCGCAGCATGGCAATAGAACGAACAACTAGCAAAGCAAAGATAGAAGTGATTTCGAGGGGTGGTCATCTTGCCTGCAAGATTCTCAGAGTTGTCGAAAGCTTGATCCTTGTAAGCGTGCTCAACAGGTTCCTCGTTCACGAACTCATCTCCCGGCTCTACCCAAGACAAGAACACAAGCAACGGAACCACAATCAATCACGAGAAAAGAACAAGCAACATGATGCAAAACATGTATGATATGCGAGATATCATATGCGATGCATATGCGTGCTCCGGAAGGAAAATGATGAATAAGGCAGTAACTTGGCAAACCAAGCATGCCACTGGAAAGATGAGATGATTTCGGTTGAAATCGATATAAAGATCACCGGAAACGGATGCACGGTTTGCAAATGGCAAGCAAAACAAGAATGACATGGATCTGCGATTAACAGCATGATAGCACTTAAAATGCAACAAGTAAGAATGCTATAGCACTCCAACGTAGCAACAAGGCATATGGCAGAAATCTACAGGAGATGCTTGACCAAAGATGAACACTGAGCTACGGCTAGTTCACAACATAACAAGCTCAAACAAGCATGGCAAAAGTGCAAAAGATAACAAGTTCACAGACAGTGAAATTACTGGACATGGCAGAAAACTGCATCAGGTAGCAATGTTCGGAGTATGAAATCAACAAGCTATAGGAAGCTAACATGGCAAACAAGGCATGGCAGTATTGTACTAAATGCATATGGAAAAAGTTCCTTGCTGACCATAAGCCAAAAAGGAACAGAAGATATGATGGCAAGCATGTAAACATAGCAAATTTCGTTAACAGGTCTCAGACTTAGCAGAAAACAGAGCATGGCAGAAATAATAATATGAAGGCATCTTGGTGAGCTTGATGCACTCACCACAAAGCTATGCATGACAAAACAAGCATACCTACAGCAAGACAGCATGTTTATGAAGCTATCCATGGCAAGAACAAAAGCATAGCATGTATGGAACAACTACAACAAGCTTGGCAAAATTGCATATCATGTTAAGAATCTGCCAGAAATATTTTATAGCAAAAGTATGGCAAGATTGAGTCATGATATGGCACTCCATAATTGCAAACAAGGGCAGGAATGGATCAATTACAACAATATCTACAAAACATCCTTACTGAACATCGCCAAAGTATGCATGGATCTCTTTGTAGCATCAATTTTACATGGCAACAAAATAACAGCAGACAAGGACTTAGTATTTTCTCTGTCCCTGAAAACAGAAACATTACGGAGCCTAGTTTGCATGCTTGTGCTAGTCACGACAGAGAACACAAAAATACATGGCATACACCCTTGTAAAGATGGCATGGCATACAACAAAACACATGTAGAGCTCATGCCCATAAGATGCACAGATTAAATGATACAAAAATAACAAATCTCCAAGTTCTGCTAAGAACCAGCAGATACCAGCAACTAGCACTCTTGCACCAGAGATTTGGGCATCAAGATGGCCTCTAATGAACATGGTGCAATATAACAAAATGTAGAGCATCACGAGACGAACAATTTGACATATTACACGTGCGAAACGGAGCTATATGCAGAGCGTTATGCAATGATGAACAGGGGCATATAATGTGAAAATTGAAAAACTTGGGAAAATTCGGGGGGGGGGGGGGTCTCGGGTCAACCTTACGTTTTACCCAGATCGGATCGAGGCTAGGGTTCTCGGGCTCGGGCTCGCCGGAGGTTCGAGGTCGCCGGCGCGTGGGAGGACGAGGGGGACGGCGAGGAGGCGCGGGCAACGAGGGGCAGAGACGCGGAGTCGGCGAGGCGCCGTGGCACGGGCGGCGGCCGGCGGGATGGCGCGGCGCCGGCGGGGCTCGGGCGGCGGCCGCGGCGGAGGGCGGCGGAGGCGGCGAGGGCGCGAGGGCGGCGGGCGGCGCACGGGAGCGGGCGGCGGAGCCGCGGGGCCGGCGGCGTACGGGCGCGGGCGGCGGCGAACCCGGAGACGACACGTGGCGGCGGCGGTGGAAGACGGACGTGTCCGTCGATGGACGTTTTCGTCCGGCGGCGCGGCGGGGACGAAGTTAGGGTTTCATCTGCGAACGTTTTTCGGGGGAGATGCCTATTTATAGGTAGAGGGAGCTAGGAGAGTCCAAATGAGGTGCGATTTTCGCCCACACGATCGTGATCGAACGACCTACAGCGTTGAAGAGAGTTTGGTGGGTTTTGGGCTGTTTAGAGAGGGGGTTTTGCTGCAACACACAGAAGGACTTTGCAGATGCCCAGTTAACCGTTGGAGTACCAAACGACCTCCAAATGGAACGAAACTTGACCGGTGGTCTACCGGTGGTATACCAAGGCCACTTGACAAGCCTCGGTCCATTCCGAGAACGTTTGACACCCGCTCAGGAAAGAAAACAAGAGGGGTGCGCTGGAGGAGATGGGAGCGCCGGATAGCAAAACGGACAACGGGGAAAGTGCTCGGATGCATGAGACGAACACGTATGCGAATGCAATGCACATGATGACATGATATGAAATGCATGACATGAACAAAATGCAAAACGAAGACAAAACCCGACCACAGAGGGAATATCATAACGCATAGCCGAAAATGGCAAGAGTTGGAGTTACAATTATGGAAAGTTACATGCGGGGTGTTACACTTCGCCTTATCCCCTTCTCGGTATCCAGATCCTTCTTCGGTGGACCGGAGGATATAGATACTGTCATCGAGGATGTCGCCAAGGACGCCACGGCGGAGGCCGCCAGGGGCGCTCCTGAAGATGCCACTAAGGGGCCCGCCGGGGAGCCCGGCAAGGCTGTTGCCGTGGAGGCCGGCAAGGAGCCTGCCGGGGAGGCCGGAAAGGCCGCTGCCGAGGAGGAGGTGGTTGATGACCAGCCTTCCTCCTCCGCTGCCTCTGGCTCCGGCAGGTATCTGAGGGTGAGCGACGATCTTTTCGTCCACCTCCCAGGGTCGTCGAGCTCCAGGTCTCCCATCGAGGGAGAGGTGTTCGACGAAGAGGTGCTCGCCACCACCGGGCTCGAGGTTGTTGACGAGCCGAGCACTGGTGGCAACAGTTCTCAGGAGGAGTGGCTTCTCCAGGCCATGGGCGCCAGCTTTCGTAAGCTCCAGGCGCTCCACCGCGCCCGCTTGGACAAGGCCAAGTCTAGGATGGCAACGGTGGACAAGGCAGAGGCGGACCTCAAGGGACGCGTCGCCGAGGCGCAAACTTGGTTCCGCCAAGCTTGTGAGGAGCTGAAGGCCGCCTAAGGCGAGCTGGCCAAGCGCGAGGTGGAGCTCACCATAAAGCGGGCCGACATCGAGAAGGCCCAGGAGACGGCGAAGAACTTGGCCGTTGAGGCCGAGGCCGCTCGAACCCAGCACCAGGCCATGCTAAACTCCCAGGAGGAGGACCTTGCCGTGCGTGAGGAGAAGCTTGCCGCAACGCTCCGCGGCAAGGATGAGGAGGTGGAGAAGCTCGTCGTGTAGCGGACCCGAGAGCTGGAGCAGAGGCACAAGAAGGCACTCGATGCCAGGCTCTGGTTCACACCGACAAGGTGAAGGAGCTGGAGGTGGAGCGGGACGGGCTGAAAGACCAGGTCCTGAAGCTGTCCAAGGTGAAGGACACGCTCAACGGCGCCCTGATGGATGCGCAGGGCGCGGCCCTCAGCAGGACCGTGCAGCTTTCCGAGGCAAACAACTCCATCAAAGACCTCAATGTGACGCCCCCGATTCAATCATACACTAATCATGCACGCAAACGTGTACGATCAAGATCAGGGACTCACGGGAAGATATCACAACACAACTCTAAAACATAAATAAGTCATACAAGCATCATAATACAAGCCAGGGGCCTCGAGGGCTCGAATACAAGTGCTCGATCATTGATGAGTCAGCGGAAGCAACAATATCTGAGTACGGACATAAGTTAAACAAGTTTGCCTTAAGAAGGCTAGCACAAACTGGGATACAGATCGAAAGAGGCGCAGGCCTCCTGCCTGGGATCCTCCTATCTACTCCTGGTCGTCGTCAGCGGGCTGCACGTAGTAGTAGGCACCTCCGGTGTAGTAGGACTCGTCGTCGACGGTGGCGTCTGGCTCCTGGGCTCCAGCATCTGGTTGCGACAACCAGGTAGAAAGGAAAGGGGGAAAAGAGGGAGAAAAGCAACCGTGAGTACTCATCCAAAGTACTCGCAAGCAAGGAGCTAAACTACATATGCATGGTTATATGTGTAAAGGGCCATATCGGTGGACTGAACTGCAGAATGCCAGAATAAGGGGGGATAGCTAGTCCTGTCGAAGACTACGCTTCTGGCAGCCTCCATCTTGCAGCATGTAGAAGAGAGTAGATTGAAGTCCTCCAAGTAGCATCGCATAGCATAATCCTACCCGGGGATTCCCTCCTCGTCGCCCTGTTAGAGAGCGATCACCGGGTTGTATCCGGCACTTGGAAGGGTGTATTTTATTAAGTATCCGGTTCTAGTTGTCATTAGGTCAAGGTACAACTCCGGGTCGTCCTTTTACCGAGGGACACGACTATTCGAATAGATAAACTTCCCTGGAGGGGTGCACCACATAACCCAACACGCTTGATCCCATTTGGCCGGACACACTTTCCTGGGTCATGCCCGGCCTCGGAAGATCAACACGTCGCAGCCCCACCTAGGCACAACAGAGAGGTCAGCACGCCGGTCTAAATCCGATGGCGCAGGGGTCTGGGCCCATCGCCCATTTCACACCTGCACGTTGCGAGGGTGGACGGAAGCAGACCTAGCCTAGCAGGCGTTCCAGTCCAATCCGGCGCGCGCCGCTCAGTCGCTGACGTCACGAAGGCTTCGGCTGATACCACGATGTCGAGTGCCCATAACTGTTCCCGCGTAGTTGGTTAGTGCGTATAGACCAAATGGCCAGACTCAGATCAAATACCAAGAACTCGTTAAGCGTGTTATTTTGAAGTAACCGCGGACGCCGTCCAGGGCCAGGCCCACCTCTCACCTAGGCGGTCTCAACCTGCCCTGTCGCTCCGCCACAAAGATCCACTCGCGGGTACTCCTACGAGCCGACCCGACTTTATTCACCACATGTATCATGAATAGAGTAGATAAGTATATACCCGTGATCACCGCCCAAGTGATCACGGCCCGATAGTATAGCACAGCAGACGGACAAGAATGTAGGGCCACTGATGGAAAACTAGCATCCTATACCAAGCATGTAGGATTGCAGCTAAAGGTAACAAAAGTAGTAGCAAGGACAGGTTATGCATCAGGATAGGATTAACGAAAAGCAGTAACATGCTACACTACTCTAATGCAAGCAGTATAGAGAAGAATAGGCAATATCTGGTGATCAAGAGGGGGGGCTTGCCTGATTGCTCTGGCAAGAAGGAGGGGTTGTCAACAGCGTAGTCGGTCGGGGCACCAGCAGTGGCGTCGGTCTCGTAGTCTACCGGAGAGAAGAGGGGGAAGAAACAATGAATACAATGCAAACAGATGCATAACGATGCATGACATGACAAAGCGTGAGGCTAGGTGTGCCCAAACGCGGTACTAGGTGATACCGGCGAAGGGGGGAAACATCCGGGAAAGTATTCCCGATGCTTCACGTTTTCGGACAAATGGAACAAAGGGGGAAAGTTGCGAGTTCAATAGGTTAGGGGTGTGTGGCGGACGAACGGGCTGCGAATTCGAATTCGTCTCATCGTTCTGAGCAACTTTCATGTAGAAAGTATTTTCATCCGAGTTACAGATTATTTTATATGATTTTCTAAAGATTTAATCATTTTCTGGAATTAATAGAAAAAGGAATATGACGTCAGCATGACGTATGTGTGATGTCAGCAGTCAACAGTATGGTTGACCAGGTCAAACTGACCAGTAGGGCCCACCTGTCATTGGCAGTGGGCTAATAGCAGATCATTTTAACTTAAACAGACTAATTAGTGAATGGACCCCACCAGTCAGTGACTCACTAGTTTAGCTAATTACTTTGATTTAGGAAAATGTTTTAATTAGGTTAATTATGTGATGGGGGCCCGCGTGTCAGTGGCAATGAGTGCCCAGTCAGCATAGTTGACCACGGTCAACATGGTCAACTGATTCCAGGGGGCCCACGGGCAGCGACCCAGAGGCGGGCCCCGCCGGTGCCAGGTCAGCGCCGGAGCAACGCCGGCGAGGCCATCTGCGGCGGCTGAACGCCGGAGACGGCCGGAATCGCGCTATGGCGCACCATTTGAGCCGTGGTCGGGCGCGTTCGAACAGTGAGGCTGGGCCGCATCCAACCGTGGTGGTGGCGCGGGCCGTAACGGCCGGGATCTTCGCCGGCGGCAGGTGGAGGGGGTGGTGGCGTTCGGGACATCGTCGGGATCACGCTACAAAGCACCAAACCGCGCGTGACAACTTGCGTTCGAACCGTGGAAGCGTTCCGCATCAACTAGTGGTGGTGCGAGACCAAAAGGTCGCTGGAAACGGGACCGACGACGAGCTATGGCGGCTGCGCGTATGGGACCTCGACGGAGGCTATGCTAGGAGGCATGGGAGGCAAGTGCTCGGTCTCGTTGGGCTCCTGGGAGCTCCAGGAGTTCGGCTACGAGCTCGGACGCGAGATCGGGCCATGGTGGCCACGACGGCGAGGTGATCTGCGGCGGTGAGCTCAAAGCAACGGCGACGAGCTAGCTAGGGAGACTCACGCAGTGCAAGGAGAAGAATGGAGGGAGGGAGGAGCTCACCGAGCGGCTACGAAAAGCCTGCGACAGCTTAGGAGCGCAGAGGTGGCTGGAGACGACGGCGGTCACTGGCGACAGAGAAGATGGGGACGAGCTCGATCCCGACCATGCGGTGCTCCTCGAGCTCGATGGAGAGGCGTAGACGAGGTAGAGGACGACGGCACGTCTCGTGGACGTGCTGGCGAGGCGCGGGGTGGCCGGTGGCCGCGGCTATGGCCAGCCATGGTGACGGCAGCGCTCGGTGAGGCGCGGCAGAGGTGGATCTGGAGGGAAGTGGGAGAGGCGAAGGAACCAAGGCAAGAGGGGGGGCGAGTGGGAGGCGGGATCGAGGAGGCGGGGGCATGGCAGCCTTGTCCTCCCCGGCGTCGGTGCCGGCGAGGTGGTCGGGCGGGAGTGCGCCCCTGTTCCGACCCGGGTCGGGGGAACAGGGAAAGGAGGCGGCAGGGGGAGGCAGCCGGGCCGGCTGGGCCGGTCGGCTGGCTGGCTATTAGCTGGGCCGTTTGGTCCAAGAGGGGCGTTCGTTTCCTTTTGTTTTATTTTCATTTTTTCTTTTATTTATTTTCTTTTCTGTTTTAACTCAATTTAAGTATTTAGACATTTTCTAAAAATGTATTTACTTCACCATAATGGCACCCACCGAACATTTTTGTTTTGACTTTTGAAAACTTTGGGTGTTTGTCACTAATTCATTTTTGAATTTGAGATGTTTTGAACTAACACTTGATTAGCAACAGTAACAGAGATGACATGGCATCATCAAGAGAGTTTTACTGTAGCCTAATTATCCGGGCGTTACACTCAAGCTGAAGCTGGAGGGCCTCAAGGGGGCGCTATTAGAGGCCAAGGCCCGGGAGGGGACCTTGGCCAAGAACGTGGAGGCCGAAAAGCAGCTGCGGAAGAACGAGACCGCCTACCACAAAGACTTTGTGGAGGGTGAGAATCGCTGGATCGGGCGCCTCGAAGACGTCGTCGGCAGGATCACCACGCAGCTGGCTGCCATGGGGATGCCAAATGGGAGGTATACCCCGGAGCGCAACATGAGCCCCAACACCAAGCTGACCGTCTTCTTCTAGGGCGTCCTCACGGCCTTGGAGCAGCTCCACTCCAATCGAGCGGCCTCACTGGCCGATGAGGCCTGGAGGCTTTGCCAGGGTGCCATGACCAAGGTCCTCACCAAGATGGCGTACTGGAACCCCAACCTCGACTTCGACGCCGCACTGGATAGCTTGCCGGAGGGTGTGGACCTCGCGGCACTCAAGGAGCGTATCAAGCCCATCATCAACCGCATCAGCGGAATTCAGAGGATAGAGGGCCAGCGCTGGGATTAGGCACCCCGTCTCTCACTGCCGCTGTAGGTTCATGACCAAGACAATTTTTATCTTTAGTTAGAACCGCAGCAACAATCGATGTAATATAACTCTGCAGTACTTTTAATATGATGCACGTCAATTTCCTGTTCGATCTTCCTTTGTATGTTCACCCTACGTTAACCGGGTAGGCTTGCCGGCGCGTAAACCCAGGGCGGCACCTTGGGGACGGATCCCCAATGGCCTGCCGGGTGTGCTTGCTGCCAGGCGAACCACCTTACCGCTCTCAGCGCGGCCGCTCGAACTGTCGAGCTTGACTCGAGTCAGAATCGAGAGCGTTGCCAATTGCGGAAGGTCACCCTGCCGTTCTCGACGCGGTCGCTTGAGCTGTTGAGCGGACTCGAAACAAAGCAAGGGCGTTGCCAATTGCGGAAGGGCCCCTTTGCGTGCAGGTTTTCCATACATAGGGCAGGACCTTTGAGGACAATAACCTTATATATAAAAAGAAATTGCTCAATGTTTCGCATGACTTAGCTTTTCTGTCGTCACACGGGCGTCCACCACGTCTGCAGACGGTGCCATCAGGCTTGGTCCCCTCCCTCCTTGGGACGACGGCCACGATGGAGCCGCTACTCTGACCAGACCAGATTTCCACATCTGCGCCCCCTACCTGTCGCGCCAAAGATATCGGTGGAAACGACACCTATGGGGTCACTGGGATCCCTTCTACGGTCGGCGGGCGCGAGGTTGCGCAAAGAGCATGTCTGGCAGGAAGCAGACAGGTCGTTTACCCAGGTTCGGGCCGCGAAGATGCGTAATACCCTAGTCCTGCTTTGGTGGATGTATTGAGTGTTCTTGTGATCTTGAGCTAGCTATGGGGTGCAACTTGCCCAAAAGAGCCCCCAAATCCCTCTCCCGGTCGCCTCGGGCCTCCTTTTATAGGCAAAAGGGGTTGCCACAGTGGCACACAGGAGGTGGAAAGGTCTACAGTTGATGAGCCTATCCTCTGGGATCATAGGACAAACGCATTTAATGTGCTTCTGACGTGTCCCCCTTGCTTTATCGGGGACGGCAAGGAAGCACGTCCCAGCTGTCGCCTCCTCGCCTGGCCTTGACACACGTCCGAGCTGACGAGGCGTCGTGGCGCCACGTTGGCTGGCTGCTGGGCTGCCGTGGTAGTGGAGCCTTCACGAAGGGTTGCATGCCACCACACAGGTGTTTGCTGAGTCGGTGTAGAGGCCGCCCGTCGCCACGCAGGTGCCTTCCCAGCTGGTTGAGCTAGCAGCTGCTTGGGGACAGCGGTGGAGTCTTGGCTGGTGCGGGCCTGGCAGTGGCCCCACTGATGCCCTCAGCAAGGGTCTTGCCGGGGGCCCGGCAAGGGTCTTGCCGTGGCGTTGTAGTCGTCCCCGGCAAGGCGGTTGCCGGGGGTCTTGTGGATTTCCTCGGCCAGGATCCCACTGAGGGTCGCCGTCTTCTGGTCCTCATCTGATTTCACATGTTTATGATCTTGACGAAGATCTGCATGCCATCACAGAGGCGCCTCCCGAGCCTTGGTTCCAATGTAGTTGGTTGGGTTGGAACCCATGGGCTCAAGGGTGGCTTGCTCCGCTAGCATTGGGCAGGCTGCCCCGGCACGGCTCTTGCCGGGGCTGCGAAGGCTGCCCCAGCAAGGATCTTACCGAGGAGTCTACCTTGCCCTCTTGCCCTCCTGTGTTTCTGGTCTTGGCGTTGCCTTGGTTGTCTTATCATTTGGCTTCTCTCCGGCTTCCCTACTAAATATGGCCGCGGCGCGTGGCTCTGACTGCCCGTGCACAAGTAAAGGGGTCAAAAGGAGAGCCCCTACTTATGTACACCGACAATGTCGGTCCCATCGAGATTCCTAACAATCACATTTTGAACTGAATCGGTGATGCGAAGTAACCCTCGACCATCCCCATGGATGTCACACCGCCACCGCAAGCACGGAGAGGACCTACGACGAGAGCTCGCGCACGCACCGTCGAAACCAAGGTGAACTCTTTCTGTTCGAGTTTCGTTCGGATTCACATATGAATTGGGTTCTACCTCAAAGAGAAATTTAATGCATTCTTAGGTACTTCGGAGATGATGGCGAGGAAGCATCAAGGGATCACCAAGTCCACATGGAGGAAGATAAGGAAGAAGGACGCGAAGGGACGGACGCTCTGGACACCCCGGGTGCCCCGACAAGAGGACCCCGGGTGCCCGGGCACAAGGCCGTGGGGAGGGCAAACCCCCTGGACACCCCGGGTGCCCGCCCCCCCCCTACCTGGGCACAGCCCCTGGTGCCCGGCCACTTGGCCCCGGGTGCACGGCCCCTCTAGCTGGGGCCTCCCTGCGTGGTCCTGGTGCCCGGCCCCCTCCCAGGCGCGACGCCCGGGTGCCCGGTCCCCTTGACCCCGGGTGCCCAGACCCTCAACTGTGGCTACGCGTTTTTCGGGATAAATTACTCATGTACCCATGTTTTACTCGCATGTCATCCCTAGGCTATATAAACTCCTTCCCTAGCTCATTAGAGAGGACAACAAAGTATTTGATAGACAAAGAGATAGCTTTGCTCATCTTCCCCCTCATGGAGATCATGACCTCCTAAGGGAGAAGATTCTCTAGTGGATATGAAGGCCTCCTCTTGGACAAGGATCCCCATCATACGATCATCAAGACCTCTCTCCTCATAGGATTGGGATGTACTAGTTACCTCTTGTATCTTCATGTGTTGGATTTGGACCTTTGTATCTCTCTTTGTGTGATTGGATCTAGAACATGTGTGATTCGATCAAGTCAATTTGAGTGTTCCTCTTGTTTTCCCCCTTTGTGTTCTTCTTGTTCTTGGGGATTTCCCCTCCAATTCGTGAAAGATCTCCATCTAGGCTTCCACCCTACAACACCTTGGTATCATGAGCCATGGTTTCTCACGAAATTGGGGCCCCCTTCTTGTTCTCTAGCCTAATTTTATTGTGTTCTTCCTCAATTTCGAGAATTCCCCACCAAAAATAGCCCCAATTCTTTTTTGTGATTTGTTGGTTTGATGTGGTTTTGTTGTATTTGATCCATGGATTTGCTTGGTTGCAAGTGGATCTAGACTTCCCCCCATCCATCTCCACCTTCCCCTCCATGAAATCCACCAATTTCTTCCATTTTCCCACGAATTTCCGCCCAAATCGGTGACCCTCGGGCGCCTGGACCCCTTACCCTCGGGCACCCGGACCCCCAGGCCACATCTTCCGCCCATCCCCGCTGACCACCCCGGGTGGCCTTACCCCATACCCCCGGGCCACTTCTTCCGCTCAACCCCGCTAAGCACCCCAGGTGCCCGCACCACCGACCCCCGGGCATCCGCACCCCCCCCCCCCGAATCAGCCCACCAACAAAAACCGTTTCGGCCATAACTTTTGCTCCCGGAGTCCGATTTTGATGTTCTCTAGCTTGTTGAGTAGCTATTGACATCCCCCATCCATATAGATAGGTTCCAACACCATTTTACTCCATGAAAAGTTTGGCATTTTGGCATATTTGCCTAGGCCATTCACCATATCATCCGCAAAACCACCATAGCTTCCCGCAACCTAACCCATTTTAATCCATATAGCATTTGTGGTTTATTGATAGGTGACTTGAGTCTCCTAAGGTGTTTCAGCTACTTAGGTACGGTTGCTTCTTCATCAACCACCACCGCCACTTCCGCATTGCTAACTTCGGAACCACCAAAGCATTCCGCTACCACCATTTGATAGTTTCCTTTGAGATTTTGAGTTTGCAGGTTTTCCGTTCCCTAGGGTGTTTCGGCTAACTAGGAATGGTTCGACATCGACGACACCGCCGCTCAACTTGGTCAAGGATTCGTCATCGACCACTTCACCATTTTGACACCCTAACCGTAAGCAAGAACGGTAACCTCTATATAATTTTGGTATCGTGGTATCCCATCATTGTACATTCTTCCCATTACATTGTTAACACCTTAGCAAATTTTGCGTCACTTGCCTATCGAGACTAGCCTTTGAGTATTGCCGGCAACGTTACTTGTGCACATTAGTGATCTATACCTTCCATTGCATACATACCATATCATATTGCTATCATCTACGTATCATCATATCATCCCTTGTGTCACAAGATTGTTCCCGCATATACATAATTGCTATCTTGGTTTGTGCATTTCGCATAAGTGGCCATACAAAAAAAATAGACTAAGCTTTTAAGCAAAAAGAGAGCACCATATGCTCCCCATGAATGAAAATGATATTGATGTGCCATATACTTGTATGCTAAATTCGCATCACAATCATGTTATACATAACAACTATTCTTTCATGATGGATGACATGTTCATATACCATGTTTCCAATTTCTTTGAGCGATATTTATCTAGTGCTAACTCTCACGAGTACATACACATCATGATGGATGATGTGTACATTTACCACACACAATTTCTTTGGTTTGTGTCCCTTTTGTGTAGGTACTCATGAATACTTGTCAACTTCACAATCCCATGAGTTGACAAAGCGAGCTCTAGAGAGCAATGATGACTTGGGATACCGTGGATTCTCATTCCCACCACTCTCTTCGCACAAAGATTTCGCGCATTTCTTCTACATGGCTCTCACATGGTTATGGGTTATCGCCCATTACATATTATATGCCCATCTTGCCATGTTCACTTTGCATGATATGCTCATTCCTATGCCTTTGCCATGCATTTGTGACCCATGCTTTGCATTACAAATGATGATTGATTTTAGTACTTGTATGTGTATGTGCAAGCTTGGTGGAGATATTGCTTCTTATTGCCATCTTCCATTTATGCCACATTCCTACGATGATACTATGATCTTGCTTTGTGCTTGTGCTCGCGATATGTCATGTGCATTACCTATATCTATTATTTGCTCACATGACATGATTGACATGATTTCCTCTAGTGTGTTGCATCTTCGCTCCACTAATTTGCATGACTTGATTTCTATGCTTTCTCATGTTGCATCCAATTCGTGGATTACTTGCTCCTATCATATGTTTGGTTACAACAATGTCATTACTTCACATATGCCTATGCCTACTATTTGGCCTCGCACATGTTGCAAAATTGCTATATCATTTGTGTTGAGTGCCTCACTTTCTTCACCACACCATATGCACATTATGCTTGGATTGTCTTGCACTTGCCCCATGTGTTTAGACATTGCATTTCATTTGGTGTTGTGAGACTCTTATGCCTACCATAGACCATTCATTGAGAGTCCTATGCGTGCTTTCTATGACATTGAGGTATATGCTTATTCTCTTGTCACACGTATTTGCATCTCTACCTCACATTTACATGCTTGTTTCCTTGATGTCCTTGATTTTGCTCCATTTATGCGCTTACATGACATGTCACAATCCCTTGTCACACCATATATTATGCTTGATGACGACACTTGTTTGGTGAATCACCTCTTGAATGCTTGCTTTTGCACTAATGCTAACCACATTTGTTTTTCCAAATGTTTGTTATACTTGCTCCTTTTGAAGGAATCCCAAGACGGTGCGACATTGGAGAGTGCCCATTTCGAGCAACAACATGATAAGTGCTTGGTGGTTGTCCAATTCTACACGGTGACGCCCTCTCTTTCCCATGGTGATGAATATAACGATCCGTGGACGGATCTCTCCCAGGGGGGGTGATGCGCAGCATTCCTCGACCATCCCCATGGACGTCACACCACCACCACAAGCACAGAGAGGACCTATGACGAGAGCTCGAGCACGCGCCGTCGAAACCGAGGTGAACTCTTTCCTCTTTCAGTTTCGTTCGGATTCACATATGAAGTGGGTTCTACCTCAAAGATAAACATTATGCATTCTTAGGTACTTCGGAGATGATCGCGAGGAAGCATGGAGGGATCACCAAGTCCACATGGAGGAAGAGAAGGAAGAAGTACGCGAAGGGACGGATGCTCTGGACATCCCGGGTGCCCGGACAAGAGGACCCCGGGTGCACGGGCACAAGGCCGTGGGGAGGGCAAACCCCCTGGACAACCCGGGTGCCCGCCCCCTAGAGCCCCGGGTGCCCGGCCCCTCTAGCCCCGACTTCCTTGGGTGGTCCGGGTGCCTGGCCCCCTCCCAGGCGCGACCCCCGGGTGCCCGGTCCCCTTGACCCCGGGTGCCCGGACCCTCAACCGTGGCTACGGGTTTTTCGGGATAAATTACCCATGTACCCTTGTTTTACTCTCATGTCGTCCCTAGGCTATATAAACTCCTTCCCTATCTCATTAGAGAGGACAACTATGTATTTGATAGACAACGAGAGAGGTTTGCTCATCTGCCTTCTCACGGAGATCATGACCTCCTAAGGGAGAAGATCCCCTAGTGGATATCAAGGCCTCCTCGTGGAGAAGGATCGCTATCATAGGATCATCAAGACCACTCTCCTCATAGGATTGGGATGAACTAGTTACCTCTTGTATCTTCTTCTGTTGGATTTGGACCTTTGTATCTCTCTTTGTGTGATTGGATCTAGTGCATGTGTGATTGGATCAAGTCAATTTGAGTGTCCCTCTTGTTCTTGGGCATTTCCCTTCCAATTCATGAAAGATCCCCATCTAGGGTTCCACCCTACAACAATCGGTCTCACCGAGTTCTTCTATTCGGTCTGACCGAGTTGGGTCAAATGTGTGTAACGGTTGGATTTTATGTGGAGGCCCTATATGAAGGAAATACGCCCTAGAGGCAATAATAAAGTTATTATTGATATTTACTTATATCATAATAAATGTTTGTTATTCATGCTAGAATTGTATTAACCGGAAACTTAGTACATGTGTGAATACATAGACAAACATAGTGTCCCTAGTGTGCCTCTACTTGACTAGCTCGTTAATCAAAGATGGTTAAGTTTCCTAGCCATAGACATGTGTTGTCATTTGATGAACGGGATCACATCATTAGAGAATGATGTGATGGACAAGACCCATCCGTTAGCTTAGCATAATGATTGTTTTGTTTTTTCTGACATTGCTTTCTTCATGACTTATACATGTTCTTCTGAGTATGAGACTATGCAACTCCCGAATACCTGAGGAATACCTTGTGTGCTATCAAACGTCACAACGTAACTGGGTGATTATAAAGATGCTCTACAGGTGTCTCCGATGGTGTTTGTTGAGTTGGCATAGATCGAGATTAGGTATCTCTGGGCCCTCTCGGTAATGCTCATCACTATAAGCCTTGCAAGCAATGTGACTAATGAGTTAGTTGCGGGATGATGCATTACGGAATGAGTAAAGAGACTTGCCGGTAACGAGATTGAACTTGGTATGATGATATCGACGATCGATTCTCGGGCAAGTAACATACCGATGACAAAGGGAACAACATATGTTGTTGTGCGGTTTGACCAATAACGATCTTCATAGAATATGTAGGAGCCAATATGAGCATCCAGGTTCTGTTATTGGTTATTGACCGGAGATGTGTCTCGGTCATGTCTACATAGTACTCGAACCCGTAGGGTCGGCATGCTTAATGTTCGATGACGATTTGCATTATGAGTTATGTCTTTTGATGAACCGAAGATTGTTCGGAGTCCCGAATGAGATCACAGACATGATGAGGAGTCTCGAAATGGTAGAAACATAAAGATTGATATATTGTAAGGTTATGTTGGGACACCGGAATGGTTTCGAAAAGGTTCGGGCATTTTTTGGAGTACCGGGAGTTACCGGAACCACCCCGGGGAGTTAATGGGCCTTCATGGGCCCTAGTGGAGAGGGGAGGCGGCGCCCAGGTGGTGGCGTGCGCCCTCCAAGCCCAATCTGAATTGGACTAGGGTTGGGGGGCGGCCCCCCTTTCCTTCTCTCCTTCTCCTCCTTCCCTCATTCTCCTAGTGGGAATAGGAAAGGGCGGGGGGCGAATCCTACTTGGACCGGGAGTCCAAGTAGGACTCCCCCCATGGTGCGCCCCCCTTGGGCCGGCCACCTCTCCTCCCCCCTTTATATACGTGGGATTGGGGCATCCCAAAGACACGCCAAGCCTTGTCTTAGCCATGTGTGGTGCCCCCATCCACAGTTACACACCTTGGTCATATCGTCGTAGTGTTTAGGCGAATCCCTGCGCCGGCAACTTCATCATCACCGTCGCCACACCGTCGTGCTGACGAAACTCTCCCTCGGCCTCAACTGGATCAAGAGTTCAAGGGACGTCATCGAGTTGAACGTGTGATGAACGCGGAGGTGCCATACGTTCGGTGCTTGGATCGGTTGTATCGCGAAGACGTTCGACTACATCAACCGCGTTACTAAACGCTTCCGCTTTCGGTCTATGAGGGTACGTGGATATACTCTCCCTGCTCGTTGCTATGCATCTCCTAGATAGATCTTGCATGATCGTATGTAAATTTTTTGAAATACTGTGTTCCCCAACAGTGGCATCCGAGCTAGGTCTATGCGCAGATGTTATATGCACGAGTAGAACACAATGAGTTGTGGGCGATAATAGTCATACTGCTTACCAGCAACGTCTTACTTTGATTCGACGGTATTGTTGGATGAAGCGGCCCGGACCAACATTACATGACTACGTTCATGAGACTAGTCCTACCAACGTGCTTCGCACACAGGTGGCTGGCGGGTGTCTGTTTCTCCAACTTTAGTTGAATCGAGTTTGACTATGCCCGGACCACGTTGAAGGTTAACACAGCACAGTTGACGAAAAATCGTTGTGGTTTTGATGCGTAGGTAAGAATGGTTCTTGCTAGAAGCCCGTAGCAGCCACGTAAAACTTGCAACAACAAAGTAGAGGACGTCTAACTTGTTTTTGCAGGGCATCTCATGATGTGATATGGTCAAGATGTGATGAAATATAAATTGTTGTATGAGATGATCATGTTTTGTAGCAGTTACCGGCAACTGGCAGGAGCCATATGGTTGTCGCTTTATTGTATGAAATGCAATCACCATGTAATTGCTTTACTTTATCACTAAGAGGTAGCGATGGTCCTAGAAGCAATAGTTGGCGAGACGACAACGAAGCTACGATGGAGATCAAGGTGTCAAGACGGTGACGATGGTGATCATGACAGTGCTTTGGAGATGGAGATCAAAGGCACAAGATGTGATGTTTATCCTTTATGCATCTTATTTTGCTTAGTACGACGGTAGCATTATAAGATGATCCCTCACTAAATTTCAGGGTACAAGTGTTCTCCCTGAGTATGCACCATTGCTACAGTTCGTTGTGCCGACACACCACGTGATGATCGGGTGTGATAAGCTCTACGTTTACATACAACGGGTGCAAGCCAGTTTTGCACACGCAGAATACTCAGGTTAAACTTGACGAGCCTGGCATATGCAGATATGGCCTCGGAACACTGAGACCAAAAGCTCGAGCGTGAATCATATAGTAGATATGATCAACATAGTGATGTTCTCCATTGAAAACTACTCCATCTCACATGATGATCGGACATGGTTTAGTTGATATGGATCACGTGATCATTTAGATGACTAGAGGGATGTATATCTAAGTGGGAGTTCTTAAGTAATATGATTAATTGAACTTTAATTTATCATGAACTTAGTACCTGATAGTATTTTGCATGTCTATGTTGTTGTAGATAAATGGCCCGTCCTACTGTTCCTTTGAATTTTAATGCGTTCCTAGTGAAAGCTACGTTGAAAGATGATGGTAGCAACTACACGGACTGGGTTCGTAACTTGAGGATTATCCTCATTGCTACACAGAAGAATTACGTCCTAGAAGCACCGCTAGGTGGAAGACCCGCTGCAGGAGCAACTCCAGACGTTATAAATGTCTGGCAGAGCAAAGGTGATGACTACCTGATAGTTCAGTGTGCCATGCTTTACGGCTTAGAATCGGGACTTCAACGACGTTTTGAACGTCATGGAGCATATGAGATATTCCAAGAGTTGAAGTTAATATTTCAAGCAAATGCCCGGATAGAGAGATATGAAGTCTCCAATAAGTTCTATAGCTCCAAGATGGAGGAAAATAGTTCTGTCAATGAACATATACTCATATTGGGAGTTAATCTTCCTGATGATAGTGTGATTGACAGAGTTCTTCAATCACTGCCACCAAGCTACAAAAGCTTCATGATGAACTATAATATGCAAGGTATGGATAAGACAATTCCCGAGCTATTCGTGATGCTAAAGGCTGCGGAGGTAGAAATCAAGAAGGAGCATCAAGTGTTGATGGTTAACAAGACCACTAGTTTCAAGAAGAAGGGCAAAGGGAAGAAGTGGAACTTCAAGAAGAACGGCAAGCAAGTTGGTGCTCAAGTGAAGAAGCCCAAGTCTGGACCTAATCCTGAGACTGAGTGCTTCTACTGCAAAGGGACTGGTCACTGGAAGCGGAACTGCCCCAAGTATTTGGCGGATAAGAAGGATGCACTACTGGAATTAGCTTATTTGCCGTCTGCCATTTCTTTGCCGCCTGCTGGCTGACGGCAAAGAAGGTCTTTGCCGTCCGTTTACAGAAAACTGATGGCAAAGAACTAGCTGATGGCAAAGAAGGATTTACCATCAGCCATTTCTTTGCCGTCTGCTCGCGGACGGCAAAGAATCTGTGCAGTCAGCTGGCAGACGGCAAAGAGAGAGGTGGGCCCCACTAACGAGCTGCTTAGAAAAAAACCTAACGGCCCCCCTCTTTGCCGTCTGCTAGAAGACGGCAAAGAGCAGAAAAGCGGGCAGCAAAGGGGGGCGGACGGCAAAGAGATAACCTAACTAACGGCCGGGTCCCTTCCACGCCGGCCAGCCACGCACCCCTCTCCTGCGGCGCCCCTTCCACGCCGGCCAGACACGCCGCGGCCGGCTAGCCGCCCCCTCCCCTCCCCTGCGTGGCCGTCCCCGCCCCGTCCCGCCGCGGCCTCCCCCTCCACCGGGCCACCGCCGCCCCCACCCGCCGCGGCCTCCACCTCCACCAGGCCGCCGCTGCCCCCAACCGCCGCGGACTCCCCTCCACCGGGCCGCCGCCGCCCCCACTCGCCGCGGCCTCCCCCTCCACCGGGCCGCCGCCTCCCCCTCCACCGGCGATCCCCTGCAGGTGAGTGATCTTCCCCCCTTTTTTTAGTTTAGTTTGTTTTAGTTTCTTTTAGTTAATTTAGTTTCTGTAAGGGCATATTTATCCCTAAGATGTTTTGGTGATTGATGACAATGCTTTTGCGGACTAATCGTGTGCATTGAGTGTTTTTTATAGATTCATCCTTTTGGCACGAGACGATTCCCTCCCCTCGGAGCTTGAAGCGAAGACGGTGTAGTCCTTTCGGATTAGTTTGGTGGACTAGTTTCATAGGGATCACCGTACTATCAAGAGGGGGTCCGTTTTGGAAAGGCTAGGGCGGAATCATCACGTACACTTCCTTTGCCCCTCCCTCCGAGCCTTTCCGTTTCGATGATGGGCTCGTTTCTCTTCTAAGTGTGCCCTCTCTGGTCCCAGCGGTAGTACCACGGGCCGGAGCGGTAGTACCGCTTGTGTGCTACAAGCGCTAGTACCGCTCTGGAGCGGTAGTACCGCCCAGAGCAGTAGTACCGCTGGTAGCCCCCAACTGTGTGCTCTCTCTGGTCCCAGCGGTAGTACCGCGGGACGGAGCGGTAGTACCGCTTGGGTGCCACAAGCGGTAGTACCGCTCTGGGAGCGGTAGTACCGCTCCAGAGCAGTAGTACCGCTAGTAGCCCCAGCCGTAGTACCGCGGTGGTCTCGTGCTAGTACCGCCTCGATTCGAGGGCTCTTTTTCGTGTCGGGTTTTACGGTACTGGCCGCGGCTGTGGGGGGCCGTAGTACCGCTCGTATGCGGTAGTACCGCCCTCCCACCGCGGTAGTACCGCTGTGGGCCAAGCGGTAGTACCGCGATGAGGAGCGGTAGTACCGCTTATAGTGGCAAGCGGTAGTACCGCTGGCACAGCGGTAGTACCGCTCTCTGCGGGGCAGAAGTGGGGTAACGGTTGGTTTGTTCCCCCCACTATATAAAGGGGTCTTCTTCCCCAAAGTTGACCTACCTCTTTCCCCAAAAGCTCCATTGTTGCTCCAAGCTCCATTTTCGCCCGATCTCTCTCCCTAGCCAATCAAACTTGTTGATTTGCTCGGGATTGGTTGAGAAGGCCACGATCTACACTTCCACCAAGAGAAATTTGATTCCCCCCACTTATCCCTAGCGGATCTTGTTACTCTTGGGTGTTTGAGCACCCTAGACGGTTGAGGTCACCGCGGAGCCATAGTCCATTGTGGTGAAGCTTTGTGGTGTCGTTGGGAGCCTCCAATTAAGTTGTGGAGATTGCCCCAACCTTGTTTGTAAAGGTCCGGTCGCCGCCTTCAAGGGCACCAATAGTGGAATCACGGCATCTCGCATTGTGTGAGGGCGTGAGGAGAATACGGTGGCCCTAGTGGCTTCTTGGGGAGCATTGTGCCTCCACACCGCTCCAACGGAGACGTACTTCCCTTCAAAAGGAAGGAACTTCGGTAACACATCCTCGTCTTCACCGGCTCCACTCTTGGTTATCTCGTTCCTTTACTTTCGCAAGTTTACTCGGGTTATATCTCTTACTTGCTTGCGTGCTTGTTGTCATTGCATCATATAGGTTGTTCACTTAGTTGCATATCTAGACAACCTATTTTGATGCAAAGTTTAATTTGGTAAAGAAAAGCTAAAAATTGTTAGTTGCCTATTCACCCCCCCCCTCTAGTCAACTATATCGATCCTTTCAATTGGTATCAGAGCCTCGTCTCTTTATTAAGGACTTTACCGTCCAAAGAGTATGGTTGACGTCGTAGACGGTGCGGAGGAGCACTCCGGTGAGAATCCAGTCTCGTCTACGGGAGATGGGGGAACCGCGGTCTCTCGTGAGGAATTCAATGTGGCGTTGGACACATTGAAAACCTCCATGACGACCAAGGTCGAAAGCATGTTGAATAAATTCTTAGAAGGGCTTAAACTTACCACCGCACCGTTGAAAGTGGGTGATCCCGCTAACAAGGTGACGGATGCTACCTCCGACAAGGGGGAAGCTTCTAGCGAGAAGGCTCCTTGTTCTAGTGATAAAAATGGGACCGGCATCTTTGCCCATGTGGAACCTCCACCTGTCTATGGTGGACCGCTCCCTTCCACTCATTTGAATCATGCCGGCCCGGCCCCTAAGATTGAGAAGAATGTAGATTTTGATTCTTGGGTCTATCGTTTTAAGCGTCATTTAAATCATGTGAACACTAACCTTTGGAGAATCATTGAAGAGGGTTTTTATCCGCATGACCGAAGTAACTTCACTCCTAGAGAAGTTGTGGATCATCAATTCAATGAGAATGCTCTCTTCATCATCCAAGAAGCAATCCCACCCGAAGATCTTCCTCATCTCCGGCCTTACACCGTGGCCAAAGATGCTTGGCTCCAAGTTGTTTCCCTCTATCGGGGAAGCGCAAGCATTCAACGCTCCAACTATGAAGTGGTGCAAGATGAAGCCGACGAGTTTGCAATGAAAGAAGATGAAGAACCTCGTGAGCTTTTTCGGAGAGTAACCAAACTCGCGGTCTCTCTCCGAGATCATGGAAGTAAGGACACGGATGACAATTGGATCAAGCGCAAATTCCTCAAGGCAATGATGCCCTACCACAAAGCCATGTCCTCCGTAATTCGTCAAAGGCCGGACTTCCACACCTTATCATCAAGTGAAGTGTTGGATGAATTTGTTGCTATGAGCATCTTGGACAAGACCGCCGACAATGCGGTTCTTCGTTCTCAAAGAGTAAAGAAGCCCAACCTTGCTTTAAAGGCCAAGGTTAGTATGGAGGAAGAGGATGAAGAGGAAGAAGAGGAGGGCAACCTCGAAGATACGAAGTATGCCTATCATGAACACATGGCTCTTGCTTCAAGGCAATTTTGGAGCAAGAAGAACACAAGGCCAAACTTCAACAAGAGCAATTCAAGTGGCGCAAAGGGCAAGCAACGGATGAGGACTTGCTTCAATTGTGGCAATGTGAGCCACTTTGTTGCGGAGTGCCCTTACGAGAAGAGGGAAGACAATGGTGGCAAGCTCATTAGAAAAGACAAGGCCAAGTCGTTCCCCAACAAGAGCAACTTCACCAAGAAGACTCCTCCCAAGGCGTTGGTGGTACAAGAAGAGTACAATGAGGATGATGACGATGATGAAGATGGTGAGTCGGTTGCCATGGCCTCCGTTGCCATTGCGAAGACTCCACGGGTGTCTCTCTTCGACTCACCCAATGAGAACATCACCGCCAAGTGCCTCATGGCTAAAGCCACCAATAAGGTAACCTCCAACATCAAAACTACCATCATTAATCATCCTTCATCGACGGATAGCATTGATGAACATGAGGGGACAAATGTGCAGGAAAATGAGTTTGAGATCTTTATGGGTAAACTCAAGGGTAAATCCAAGAAGCACTTCGTTGCTCTCTTGGAACAACTTGGTGAAGCCAATGACATGATCGAGGCTCACGAAGATACCATCTCTAAGATGGAGGGGCATACTCGTGACTATGCCGATGAGATTTCGGATCTTTCCAATGCTCTTGACGAAGAGCGTGGTCTTCGTTTGGCTCTTGAGGAGTCATACAACAATGATCATGCTAAGTTAAAGAAAGATCTTGATCATGCTCTTGTTGTGTCTCGTGTGCTAAACTCCAAGAAGGCAAAACTTGGGGTTGACCTTGCTGGACTTAAAGAGGAGTTTGACATTGTCGACAAGGCTCACAAGGTCTTGAAGGGTGCTCATGGTAGCCTCAAGGAGTCTCATGATCAACTCCAAGTAATGCTAACGAAGGAGAAAGCCACCTTTCCTCATATGGTGTTAATTGATAATGCAAGTGCTACTAACCCTTGTTGTGAGCATGTGCATCCTGTTGAGGAGAATGCTAAGTTGAAGGAGCAACTTGAGAAAGGCCTTGTGTCATGCATACAAGGTGAGAAGAACCTCAACGACCTTTTGAGAAACCAAAAGGAAGTTGTAGCCAAGGAGGGGATTGGGTTCACTCCCAAGCCCAAGAACAAGAAGAAGAATGACAAGACCAAACGACCTCCCCCTCTCAAGCAAACTTTTGTGAAAGAGGGAGAGGGCACTTCCAAGGAGAAGAAGAACAATGCGAGGGCAATTCCACCCCATCCAACAAAGCCGGCGACTTTAATCCTTCCTATGTGTTATGTCGTGCAAGTGATGGGCATGTTTATGCCAAATTTGTTGGTTCTCCTCATGAGTATATTGAATGGACCATTTGGGTTCCTAAGACCCTTGTTACTAACATCAAAGGACCCATTACAAAATGGGTACCTAAAACCAAGCATTGATCTCTTGTAGGTGTTTGCTTCCGGTGGGGGATCATGGTTGCTCGATAGTGGAGCTACAAATCATATGACCGGAAGCAAGGACTTGGTGGTGGACGTGCACAAGATTCCATCTATGCCCACCAATGTCGAGTGGGGTGATGCCTCGTCTTCTAAGGTATTGGGACTCGGCAAAGTTGTCATTTCTCATGATCTCACGATCGAGAAGGTCATGCTAGTTGAGTCCCTTGCATACAATTTACTTTCCATTCGTCAACTTGCTATCATGGGCTTTGCCACTTTCTTTGATATTGATACCGTGGCCCTCTTGTGGAGCAAGACTCTTAAAGTAGCCTTTGTTGGGCATGTCGAGAATGGTCTCTATGTGATTAACTTTTCGGAGCGACCCACTAAGACCGCGACATGCCTAATGGCTAAAGTTGACGTGGGATGGCTTTGGCATCGCCGTTTAGCCCATGTCAATATGAGATCTTTGCAAAGTCTTCTCAAGGGGGACCATGTCCGTGGACTAACGAACGTTAGTTTTGCTAAAGATCGTGCTTGCAGTGCTTGTATCGAAGGAAAGCTTCATGAGAAGGCTCACCCTCCCACGACTCTCATTTACTCGAAGAGGCCCTTGGCGCTCCTTCATTTGGATCTCTTTGGGCCTCCATCCTTTGATAGTCTTGGGGGTAGAAAATATTGCTTGGTAATTGTGGATGACTATTCTAGATACACTTGGGTGTATTTTTTCAAGAGGAAGAGTGAGACCCAACAAACAGTTATTGACTTTGCAAATGAAGCCCAATGTCAACACAATGCAAAGATCTTGACTATAAGAACTGACAACGGCACCGAGTTCAAGAACTACACCCTGGATGAGTTTCTTAGTGACGAGGGGATCAAGCATCAATATTCCGCACCTTACACCCCTCAACAAAATGGTGTTGCAGAGAGGAAGAACCGGACGTTGATGGATGCGGCAAGGACCATGATGGCGGAGTTCAAGTCTCCATACAACTTTTGGGCCAAAGCCATCAACATCGCGTGTCATGCTTCAAATCGGCTCTATCTCCGCAAAGGCTTGAACAAGACTCCATATGAGATACTCACCGGTAACATGCCCAACCTCAAGTACTTTCGGGTGTTCGGGTGTAAGTGTTTCATTCTCAAGAAAGGTGTTCGTTTGTCTAAATTTGAGACTAGAGCTCATGAGGGCATATTTGTTGGTTATGCTACAAACTCCCATGCTTACCGTGTCTCAATAAGTCCACGGGACTTATTGAGGAGACGTGTAACGTGGAGTTTGATGAGAATAACGGCTCCCAAGTGGAGCAAAGTGGTACTTGTGATGTAGGTGATGAAATTCCTCCCCAAGCCATAAGAAGAATGGGTGTTGGATATATCCTGCCCGTTGAGGAACCCCTTGTGGCCGAAGGAGAAGGACAATGCTCCACTCAAGTGGAGCCATCACCAACCCAAGACCCACACGCTTCCGAAGAACAAAGTGAAGGCCCTCAACCTCATGAACAAGATCAAGGGCAGGATCAAACTCAAGATGGTGGTGATCCACCAAATGATGCCCAAGGTCAAGTTCCTCCCCTCGAGCAAGTTCAAGATCAAGAACAAGCTCAAGACGACACTCAAGATGATCAAGTAACCCCTCCTCACTTCACTTCCGAGGAGGAATTGGAGCGTCGTGCCGCTAAGATCGCTTCCAAGCTCACCACCAAAGGTCATCTCATGGAGAATGTGGTTGGAAGCCTAAGAAAGGGGGTAAGCACTCATAGACAATTAGCAAACTATTGTGAACATCATGCGTTTGTTTCTTGTGTCGAACCCCAAAAGGTTTATGAAGCGCTCGAGGACCCGGATTGGCTCAACGCCATGCATGAAGAACTCAACAACTTCGAACATAACCAAGTGTGGAAGTTAGTGCCAAGGCCAACCGGAAATCATAATGTCATTGGAACCAAGTGGATATTCAAGAACAAGCAAGACGCTCATGGAATCATTGTTCGCAACAAGGCTCGTTTGGTGGCACAAGGCTACTCCCAAGTCGAGGGTATCGACTACGGTGAAACCTTTGCCCCCGTCGCTCGCCTTGAATCTATTCGTTTGTTGATTGCTTATGCTTCTCATCATAATTTCACATTGCAACAAATGGATGTGAAGAGTGCTTTTCTTAATGGTCCCATAAATGAGTTGGTATATGTCAAACAACCCCCCGGGTTCGAAGATCCCTATTTCCCCGATCATGTGTATCAACTCCACAAGGCGCTCTATGGCCTTAAACAAGCCCCACGTGCGTGGTATGAGCATCTTACGGAGTTGTTACAAGATCGTGGATTCGAAATCGGGAAAATCGACCCCACTCTTTTTACTAAGAAGGTCAAAGGGGAGTTGTTTGTGTGCCAACTATATGTTGATGATATTATTTTTGGTTCCCCTAACAAAGCCTTCAATGAAGAATTTGCCGCTCTCATGACCTCAAAGTTCAAGATGTCTATGATGGGAGAGTTGAAGTTCTTTCTCGGATTCGAAATCAAACAAAGAAGAGAAGGAACCTTCATCAACCAAGCCAAATACACTCAAGACATGCTAAAGAGATTCAAGCTAAGTGATGTCAAGCCGGCTTCCACTCCAATGCCCACCAAGTGCCAGCTTGACATTGATCCCAATGGTAAAGCGGTGGATCAAAAGGTATATCGCTCCATGATTGGATCCTTGCTTTACCTTTGTGCATCTAGACCGGATATCATGTTGAGTGTGGGAATATGTGCACGGTTTCAAGCCGCACCTAAGGAAAGCCACTTTGTGGCGGTCAAGCGAATCTTTCGATATTTGGCTCATACCCCAAACTTTGGCCTATGGTACCCAAGAGGAGCAAACTTCAAGCTTGTAGGTTATTCGGACTCCGATTGGGCGGGAGACAAAGTGGATAGGAAGTCCACTTCCGGAGGGTGCCAATTTCTTGGTTGCTCTTTGGTAAGTTGGTCTTCTAAAAAGCAAAGTTGTGTGTCTCTCTCGTCCACCGAAGCGGAGTATGTGGCGGCCGGAAGTTGTTGTGCACAACTCTTATGGATGAGGCAAACTTTAAAGGATTACGGTGTCATTTGTGACAAAGTGCCTCTTTGGTGTGACAATGAAAGTGCTATCAAGATTTCTCTCAACCCGGTGCAACACTTCAAGACAAAGCATATTGAGATTCGGTATCACTTCATCCGGGATCATATTAGGCGAGGGGAGATCGAGCTCAACTATGTCAACACTCATGATAACCTTGCAGATATTTTCACGAAGCCATTGGATGAAGCAAGATTTCGCGAGTTAAGGCATGAGCTAAATATCATTGATTCGAGCAATGTGGTTTGAACCTTTGCACACCCCTCACATTCATTGTGCATTCTTGTCTAGGTGTAGGCATGGACGTAGGGGGAGTGTTGTTCTCTCAATGAACTTTCCCTCCCCCCACAATGCATAAACTGATCTCACTCTTTCACATTAGCCATTTTTGATGGTACTTGTACTTCAAAGACGAGCTTTGTTCATGGGCCCAAGGATAATTCTTCGTGGTGCCATACCAAGTGACTCAAACATAGGTGGCCTCGGCCACCGCCCTCTCCTATAGAGGCATGTGATTCTTGTTCTCTTGCTAGTGCTCTTGTTGGTCTTCTTGCCGTTGTTTCCCGTCTTTCGTTTTGCACCGTATGTATTGAGTCTGGTTTGAGTTGCGCTGGGCGGTACTACCGTTGTGAAGGCGCGGTACTACCGCTCCACGGAGTGGTACTACCGCTTATGTGGATAAGCGGTACTACCGCCCATCACCATGGTACTACCGCTGAGGGGCGCGGCCAGGGGGTTAAGTCGTGGGCAGGGGTGATTTCCTCCACCCCATACCCATTTGCTTCGTCCCCTGGTTCCTCTTCCTCTCTCTCCAGCGCCATCTCGCCGCGGGAGGGCTCTGGCGGCCCTCCGTCTTCGGACCGTCCCTCTCCATTCCCTTCGGTGGAGTCGATCCCCACCTCGTCCTCTTGCCATGGATGCCGGTATTGCCCCCGTTCCTTTTCTCTTCTTGTCTAGTTTTCAGATCTCGCGTTTTAGGGGCAGTAGTAGTTGCATCTCTAGATTTTTGGCCAAATCTAGGCTTGAGTAGGTTGGAGAAGGCACCTAGACTCTTTGGATTGATGTTTGGTAGGTTTATTTTTGAATTTGGCATCCCGGTAGTGCCGGATCTGACCACGGCAGTAGGGATCCTCCGTCCCCGTCTCGGGTGGTACTACCGCCCATATTGCGCGGTACTACCGCTGGGAGGGCACGGTACTACCGCTTGTGCGGTACTGCCGCAGTACAGGCACGGTACTACCGCCGGATGCCCAGTTCCATCGTTTTCTACCACATGTTGATCCATTTGTGTTGTGTTTATTTGGTTTTGATCATTCCTTCTGGTTGTTTCTTGTGTCCGTGTGTTTGGTTCCAGGTGATGAACATCCTGAGCAGCAAGTCCGCCGTGTCAACCCCGGGCGTTCAACGTCAAAGCGGTACCGCTCATCTGAGACTGCAGGTGGTTCTTCCAGTGCTCCACCGCCGGCTGGGGGTGCTTCCTCCAGTGCTAATCCTCCTCGCAAGAAGAAGATTGCCAGCCGACCGAAGCCAAGTGGCAAGAAAGTGACTGAGATGTCTAGCAAGGAATTCTGGGACAAGCGTCGGCGCAACCCCTATGAGGAAGACCAAGAACCCAACCTTGTCAATCGCCCGTTCTGGAACAGGTTTCAGTATGCCATATACTTTGATGTGATCAAGGCTAAGAAGAACCTCTTTGTCAATGTTCATTCCATCAACACGGAGGTTATGGAGAAGGACCCTGAGTACTTTGGTGATGCTCTTCAGATGTGCTCTCAGTTGAACATTCTCAGGATCATGCAGTTCAACAAGGACTTTGATGCAGATTTGCTGGCACAGTTCTTTGCCACTGTTCACCTAGGAACTGATGCAGACGGGACTCTGACTTGGATGACTAATGGGAAGATGCTAGCTGTCAAGTGGCAGGCCTTCATGGGGCAGCTTGAGGTGGAAGATCAAGGGCTCGAGACTCCAGTCGGTTTTCGTCCTCACCAAAATGTTACCTCCACTCACAAGCAAGCCCTCTGGCCCTACTGTACTCGGAAGGTCAACCCTGAGACCAGGAAGGAAACCTATGAGTTGTCTGCCTATCTGGACATCCTTCACCGTATCTTCCGCGAGACTCTCTTCCCTCGTATTGGGAATCTGGACATGGTACACTCTTATCTTGTGGACATGCTTCTCTTCTGCCAGCATGAGAAGGAAGCAAACACTGGCGAGTCCCTGGACATCTCTCATGTCATGTGGTCTGAACTTTTGGCGGCTGTTTCTGAGCGCAAGTGCCCAATTTATGGTCAGTTCATTATGTTGCTTATTGAGAGGGCCTGGAGACATACCTATCCTGAGGAGCAGCTGGAAACTGGAGAGTTGGTCTCTCATGAGATCAAGCGTCTGAGGACGAAGGATAATTGGGGTAGATCTGGAGTTCCATCTTCTGCTGCTGCCATGGAGACCGAGGACGAGGCTGATGCCGGTGATGATGATGAGGATTATGTGCCTCCTGGGACAGAGCCTTCTGCGGCAGAGCCCTCTTGGGCAAAGAAGCTCAAACGCAAGATGAAGAAGCTGTTCTGCATGGAGTCTCACGGTCAGTACTTGACTCATGTGGCTGAGAAGAAGGCAAGGGGACGTCATAAGGAGCTTATGCGTCAGATGGGTGTGACCGTCACCAGCGGCTCTGAGGGTCAGATTACTGAGGAGGAGGAGGAGGAGGAGTGGATCCAGCAGCACTGTCCGTGGACTGATTCAGATGCCGAGCAGTTTCCGGGCGAGGACGGCAGTGCAGATGATCACGCAGAGTCCTGATGTTCGAGATCCTCAGCATGCTCTCACCTGGAGCCGTAGGTTAGCTCTTTGCCCCTATTGGTGTCTCGATTCCAAGGGGGAGAGAGTTTAGGGATTTGCGTCGTTGTGTTGCGAGTGTGTCTTTGCCTTTGTGCTTTCGTTGTGTGCTACCTTGTGCTTTGCTTGGTTTTGTGTTCTGTGAGACTTTAGTTCAAGTCATATGGTGTGAGACATATGCTACCCTATCCTTATCATATCTTTATCGCTGTCGGGACCCCGATTCTAAGTCACACCGATCTAGCCTGTAACACCTCATATCACTTTGCGGCCTCACGCACGGTATTCCCACGGGTGTCGCCTTACCATGGCCCGGGACCGTTTGCGCCTTTTGGCTCACGTATATGATAATGTCGCTAGCATCCATATGATAGAGAACCCGGGCCGACATGGCTAGTCGTGAACCCAAAGCGGCACTAACGTATGGGGACAGGCATACATGAATCAACATCGAACGTGTCGGTCAGCAGCGTGTGAATCCGGGCTGTAGCACTGGGCTAACAGGACTCCGGGAACCCGGGCTGTAGCAGGCTAGGCAGGACTCCGGATGTCACCGCGTGACATTTCCCCGAAGGGACAGACACAGGAACGGAGTGAATCACACGCCGGCCAGTCAAGTGTTCCGGAGCAGTAGTGCTGGGCTAGCAGGACTCCGGTGAACCGGGCTGTAGCGGACTACTATGGCTCATGGAGCACAAGACTACATTTCCCCATAAGAGAGGCTACCAAGGATACACAACTAGGTTGTCGGATCCCACACATACCAAGCATTTCAATCATACACACAATATGCTCGATATGTGCAAATACAACATGGCATCACAACAAGACTCTACGACTCAGAGTATTTATTCATTAGGCTCCGAAGAGCCAGATATTACAAACATGGGTCTCATGACCCAACATTCAGAGCATACAAGTCAAACACATGCGGAAGCTTAACATGTCTGAGTACAGACATCTACAAATGAAAAGGCTGAGAAGCCCGACTATCTACCAGATCCTGCCGAGGGCACAAGATCGTAGCTGAGGTATCAAGCTAAACGTCGAAGTCCACACGGAACTACTAGCGAGACTGACGTCTCTCTGCAAAACATAAAATAGGCAAACGTGAGTACAAATGTACCCAGCAAGACTTACATCAGAACTAGCTACATATGCATCGGTATCAACAAAGGGGTGGTGGAGTTTAACTGCAGCAAGCCAGCTTTGACTCAGTGGCTATCCTGAACTACGACTGCAAGCAACTCTTTTGAGGTGGCGCACACGAGTCCACATATTCACCATATCAATACTCCACTATGGATCCGCTCCCGTCTCCCTACGAGAACGCCGTCCATAGCACTCACGCTTATCTTGCGCATTTTAGAGTATCCACTTTCACTTGTCTATGAACTGTTATAGGCAACCCAGAAGTCCATTTCCGCGGACACGGCTATTCGAATAGATGATGTTAACCCTGCAGGGGTGTACTTCGTCACACACGCTCTCGCCACTTACCACCATGTACACGTCGTGTACCTCGGCAACCTTCAAGCGGAAGCCTGGCGAGGGAGTCGGCCACAGCCTACCTAAACACTCAAGTCTCTAGTCCAGGTTTATCGCCTATTCAGGTTCCATCCGCAGGGAGTCCGGCCGAGGTTTCCACATACGGCCCCGAATGATGTGTGCAGGGTTCCGAGACACCAAACGGGTGCCGGGCATGCCCGGCCACGTGCCTACCGCATCACAGCCCACCCCTCCGGTCAGCGCTGCCCACGGCCTCCAGCATACTACAAACACCAGAAACTACTTGCAACTCCTGGACAGAGGACAAGGGTGATTAAGAAGCCAAGAGGGTCCATTGGTTTCGGGCCCAATGCGTGGTAGTAACTGTATCATGGATCACAAACACAGAACTCAGTTCCTGAGGACGGCTGCAATGAGACAACCCACCATGTACTCCTACATGGCCTCTCACCGCTACCTTTACCAAATCGTGTTCACACACTTAGCTCACACACAGTAGGACATGTTCATCACCATTCCAATTCATCCCCGATGAATCAGACCTGACACAACTCTAAGCAATAGCAGGCATGACAAACAAGCATGAATGAGTAGGCACATCAGGGCTCAAACAACTCCTACTCATGCTAGTGGGTTTCATCTATTTACTGTGGCAATGACAGGTCATGCAGAGGATAAGGGGTTCAACTACCGCAACAAGTAACAGTTGAATCGTTGTTGTCCTAATGCAGTAAAGAGAGCAGGAGCGAGAGAGTGGGATTGTATCGGAATGAACAAGGGTTTATGCTTGCCTGACACTTCCGAAGATAGCATTGAGTCTTCATTAGTGTCATCGAACTCATCGTCGGAAACATGGCTATCGAGAGGGGACAATACCGGCAACAGAGAGGAAACACAATCAATGCAATGCACAATATGATGCATGATCATGACATGGCAATATGAATGTGTTTTGAGCTAATGCAGCTAGCAACATATTAAATGGAGTTGGTTTGAACCTTAGGTTCAAATTCAAACTCCATATAAGACATTTCAGATGCCATTTATTTGAATTGTCATATACAGTGGCTGTAAGTTGTTCAAACATGCATGAGGATGCCATAAACAGATTCTTTGGATTTTTCTGATAATTTTTCATATATAAATCATTTCATTTGGAGCTACGGTTGAATTTCTATGAATTTTAGAAGTTAGGGCATTTTCTGGAATTTTCTGAATTATTTGTAAATAAGAAAATCCCAGCAAATGTATTTATGACGTCAGCAGTGTGTCATAGCGACGTCAGCAGTCAACCACGGTCAAACCTGACGGTGGGACCCGCATGTCATTGAGACAGTGTTGAACTCCGGTTTAACCCCGCGTTGACTCAGCTTTGACCCGTCGTGGGGCCCGGTGTCAGTGTCACTGGGTTAAACTAACCACGGGGTTAGTGGCTAACCTAATCTGCCACGTCGCCTAACCGGCGTTTAGCCGCGGGCGGCAGCAGACGCGGCGGGGCACTCGGGCACGGGCTGTGGTGCCCCGTTCGCAGCGTGGCTGGGCTCGTTCGAGAGCCCAGACCAGCGCGCGTCGGGCGGTGGCGCCAGTCGGGCCTGGGGTGGCCGGAGGCGATGGCGAGGGGCTCGACCGCGGCGGCCGGAGCTCGGGCGCACTCGGGAACGGGGCTGCGGTGGTCGTTGAGTGGCGTGCTTAGCTCCTACGGCACCTACGCGGCGCGGTGAGCACGTGGGTGTGCTCGGTTGGGAGCTATGATGACTGTGGCCACAGCGGCGAGAAGCTCGGGCGGCGGCGTGGTTCGGTGCTCGTGGGCAACGGTGCTACGGCAACCAAACGGGGAGCAGGGTTAGGGGGGAAATGACCGGGTGCTCACCGCGGTCACGAAGAGGTTCTCGGCGAGCTCGGGGAGGCACGGACGGCGTCGGAATTTGGCGGCGGCGATGCACGGCCGTGCGCGGAGACGACGGGTCGATGGCGAGGCGACAGGGCGTCCGGCAATGCTCGCGTTGAGGGGGAGCTTCAAGGCGTCGAGGCGGAGCTCGTGGACTCATCGGCGGGGCGAGGGGTGGCCGGTGGCCATGGCTACGGCGAGCGGCGTCGACGAGCTCCGCTCGGGTGTGCTCGGGAGAGGGAGCAGAGGGCGAGGGAGAGAGCAGAGAGTGAGGGAGAGGAGCGAGGGGGCCGAGGGGAGGTGCGTGGCGTTCATAGCCGCGTCGGGAAGCGGCGGAAAGCAGGAGGTGGCGCGGGCGCGTGCCGGCGTGCGGCGAACACACGCCTCGCGTCCTTCTGGCGCGAGGTGGGAGGTGACTGGCATCGGCCAGCTGGGCTGGGCCGGCTCCTGGGCCGCACAGGTGAGGCCAGGTAAATTTTCCCTCCTCTCTGACTTTTATTTCTCTTTTCTAATTTTTCTGCTATTTGTTTTGACTTGATTTAAAACATCAAATCATTTTCTAAACTTTCTGTAAATTGTTATGTGAGCTCAGAAACTAGTCCAAGGTCACAGGCAACTCACAAAAATATATGAACTTTATTTCTTATGTAACAGAAATAAATCCAACCCAAATATGTCATTGATTTAATTCAAGAAGGCCCAAAATAAATATTTCTGTGATTCCAAAAATATTGGTTTGAATTTTATTCTTGCCAATATTTTTCAAGGTTTAACAGGAACATTTCCTTGGGCTTCTTTGAGAAGATTTTAATGTTGATCATTTTTAAAAGGTTTCTAAGGCTTTGAAAATTCCTCAATTCAAATTTCATTTGAATTTAAACATGATGCATGGATGCAAGAGAAATCAAGCAAGGGCTGATCTGGGGCTGTGACAATCTTTATCTCTAGTCATTTGATATCTCATGAGTTATATGCTTCATTATGTTATATATCCTGCTATCTTGTATCTCGCTTAGGTTGTTGGTCTCTAAAATACAGGGGGAGTGTTGATCCTAGTATGTGTGTCGTGCAGTCCAAAGCACTTATCTTGATGGCACACATCTAGGGGGAGCCCGTCTATATTTTAGAGATTTGGGGTTTGCTTATGTCCTTTGTCTTTTCCCAGTTGTGCAAATCCCGTATTGTCATCAATCCACCAAAAAGTGGGAGATTGTAAGGGCATATTTATCCCTAAGATGTTTTGGTGATTGATGAGAATGCTTTTGCGGACTAATCGTGTGCATTGAGTGTTTTTCGAGATTCATCCTTTTGGCACGAGAAGATTCCCTCCCCTCGGAGCTTGAAGCGAAGACGGTGTAGTCCTTTCGGATTAGTTTGGTGGACTAGTTTCATAGGGATCACCGTACTATCAAGAGGGGGTCCGTTTTGGAAAGGCTAGGGCGGAATCATCACGTACACTTCCTTTTCCCCTCCCTCCAAGCCTTTCCGTTTCGATGATGGGCTCGTTTCTCTTCTCAGTGTGCCCTCTCTGGTCCCAGCGGTAGTACCGCGGGCCAGAGCGGTAGTACCGCTTGTGTGCTACAAGCGGTAGTACCGCTCTGGAGCGGTAGTACCGCCCAGAGCAGTAGTACCGCTGGTAGCCCCCAACTGTGTGCTCTCTCTGGTCCCAGCGGTAGTACCGCGGGACAGAGCAGTAGTACCGCTTGGGTGCCACAAGCGGTAGTTCCGCTCTGGGAGCGGTAGTACCGCTCCAGAGCAGTAATACCGCTCCCGAGCAGTAGTACCGCTAGTAGCCCCTAGCCGTAGTACCGCGGTGGTCTCGTGCTAGTACCGCCTCGATTCAAGGGCTCTTTTTTCGTGTCGGGTTTTACGGTACTTGTTGAGGATATGGACCTTAGAGTCACCCGCCAGGAGGGGCCGGGTTACTCGTACGGTTGTTGCCAGAAGCCCGGAGCCAAGTTTCAAGACGATGGGCCAGAGATGGGCTGAGACCCGGATATGGCTTAAGGCCCGTAGTTATAATTATTATTGTAGAACTTGTAGCGTAAGGCAAGTATAGTTTAGAGTCCGAGCCGGATACTCTTATAAGCCGGCCGGGACTCTAAGGGCTGCTGGGCGTCAGCCTCCCTATATAAAGGGACGACCCGGTAGCGGATTGAGGGCGACAACAATCTCATCGAGAGCCGGGCATAGCAGTTTAGCTCCCTGGTGATCGTAACCTTAATCAATATCACCTCAAACTGGACGTAGGCTTTTACCTTCACCGTAAGGGGCCGAACCAGTATAAACCCTCGTGTTCCTTGTCCCGCATTAACCCCTCCAAGCTTCCTAGCTGCGATGGCTCCACGACTAAGTCCTAGCTCAAGGACATCTGCCGTGACAATTCCACGACAGTTGGCGCCCACCGTGGGGCCAGCGCACGGTGGATTTGAGTTCTTGAAGGGCAGCTTCGAAGGGCTCAAGGGATACGCTGTAGGCCGGATGACCAGGAGCCGTCGCGGCAAGCTCTACATCGACGTTGCGGACTGGGGCCCCGACACCGGCTCAATTGAGTACGGGTATCGGGTCCCCTTCGGCGGAATTCATGTCTTCATTGGCAAGATTGGTGAGCCGGGCCCCGAGCCGGATCTCTGCGCCGATCTCATCGAAATGGCTCAGCGCGCACGACCCGCCCGGGCCCGGCCTGCCTTAAGGTGCGCTTTTGTGGGATGCATCCATGGAGGGCCCTCTGATCCATCTGGGTCTGGTGATGAGGCGGCCACCGGCTCTGACGGCGAGTCGGCCACCGATGAATCAAACTCGTTGTACCAACTTCAAGATGGCAGGCTCATGGGTTGTTCCGATGGCGACAGTATTCCGGACCTTTTTGAGCCGCCAAGTCAGGTTGGAGTTTTTAAGGCTGGTGCGCAGCCTGTTCAGAACCCCGCTGCTGGATCGGGAAACCCGGTGCCTTCTCCGGCTCAGGTGCTCATGGATCTCACGGACAAGATGACGACCCTGTTAACCGCCACGGTTGACCCAGCGAATCAAGCTCAGCATGATGCGGAGGTGGCACAGTTAAAATTGGATTTGATAAAAGCTAAAGAGGATCTTGCACCGGAAGGGATCAGGCTGGCTGCGGAGCGGGCAGCTCTCGACGCCCGGACTCAGCTGATTCACGCGCAGTCCTTCCAACTCACGATGGATCAGAACGCGGCCAACGAGATCATGAGAAGGAGGCATCAGTAGGCGCAGTCTCGGCTTCCACCGGTTATCGATCCACGCAATCTCTTCAACACGCCGGGTGCAGGGTCTAGTAACCCGCCAGGGGTCATTGCGCCCGGGTTTGGACCCCTTATTTAGCCACGAGTGATGGGGCCTCCCCAGGTGCCCCCTGCCCCGCCTCAGTATGTGCCAATACCCCCGGGTCATTATGATAACCCGCTGGAGAACATGGTGGCTACGGCAGCGCGACTGGCGACTCTTCCCGTTGACGGCGACTCTCCGGCGGCCATCGAAACCCGCCGGGTCAGGGAACTCCTGCAGACGGCACTGGCACAGTAAGAGGCGTACTCCTACAGCCGGGACAGGATCCACTCGACCCCTCGTCCAGGCCAGAGCCCGAGTTACAGCCGGCACATGGTCTCAGCAACCGGCTCAAGTAATGTCCGACGCCATGACCCGCCCCCTGGCCATGGCCCGGCTCATAATGGGGCCTTTTATGCGGCAAACCAAGCGCGGCAAGAGGCGGAGCAGGTGCCTCAATTGACGGCTTACCAGACCCCCCCGGCTTATCCGACGACGTCCGTTGATGTGGGTATTTCTACCAGGACCGGGGGTGTCCCTTGTTTGGTACCAGCCATCCGTAATGAACATCTACCTAAGTACTTCAAGGGCCCTAGGAAGGTGCCTAACTATACGGCGGACTTACAGCCTGCAGCCTGGATTGAGAGTTATGAGATGGCTATGGAATTGCTGGAGGTCAGTGAGGCGGCCATGGCCAAATATTTCACCATGATGTTAGATGGAACTGCCCGCACGTGGTTGAAAGGGCTACCGCCGAACTCCATTGGGTCTTGGGCTGAGCCGAAAGCCCGGTTCATTCAAAACTTCAAAGATACCTGCAGGCAGTCTATGTCAATTTTGGATCTGACTAACTGTAAGCAGCAGGAGGGTGAATCCACGAACCATTGGGTTCGCCGGGTCAAGGAGATCATACATTCATCAGATAAGATGGATGCCGGCTCTGTAGTCTTAATGTTGGAACAGAACTGTCGCTTTGTTCCCCTTAAGATGAAACTCGGGCGGCTTAAACGCGACTGCACCGATATGAGTACCCTAATGGCGGCTCTTGTCAAGTACGCCGATTCTGATGGTACCAAGGATCCCCCTTCAGACGATGAAAGGACAGGGAAGGGAAAGAAGAACGGCAATGGCAAGGGTCCTCAGTTTAACCCGGGGAACCAAGGAGGAGGCAAGCGTAAGGCCGATGGCAACCTAGAGTTTGTAGCCAACGCCAACTCCCAAGGTAGTAACCCGCGACGCAAGGGGAGGCCCCCTCCCCGAGGCGGCGGGTCAGGTCCAACGCTGGAGCAGCTGTTGAATGAACCTTGTCCAAGGCATGGCTCTAGAGAGAAGCCAGCGACCCATCTGTGGAAGGATTGCGCGATCATGAAGGCCTTTAAGAGCTACAATGGCCCGGGCGGCGGCTCAGGTGCCGGCGGTTTTCATGGCACGGGCGGCGGCTCAAATTCCGGTCCTCAAAACGGTCAAGGGGGCTTTAATCAACAGTCTGGTCAGGGTCATCAACAGCAGCAGGGGGGTTATCAGACCAACCCAAAGCAGCTTAGCGGTGGACAGTATCATGTGTTCACCACTAGTTTGTGCAAACGAGATCAGAAGCTTCACAAGAGGGCTGTGAATGCTGTTGAGCCGGCGGTTCCACGCTACTTGCGGTGGTCTGAGTAGGGAGGATCACCCCCCCGGGTGGATAACCCGGGCCACTTGGCCTTAGTGGTAGCTCCTCAGGTGGGAGGTTATAAGTTCACAAAAAGGTACTCATGGATGGAGGTAGCAGCATCAACATCCTCTATTATGAGACTTTTCGCCGTATGGGGCTGGTTGATAAGAACCTCAGCCAGTCAAACACTATCTTCCATGGTGTGGTACCTGGTAAGTCGGCTTATCCAGTCGGCAAGATCGAATTAGAAGTGGCTTTTGGTGATGAGAACAACTACAGGGTGGAGAAATTGACCTTTGAGGTGGTCAAGATAAGAGGTCCATACCATGCTATATTTGGACGGCCGGCTTACGCCAAGTTCATGGCACGGCCGTGTTATGTGTACTTACAACTCAAGATGCCAGGTCACAATGGGACCATCACGGTTCACGGCAGCCGGAAAGTGGCTCTCGAGTGTGAGGAAGGTGATGCAGCTTATGCAGAGTCTGTTTGTGCAACAGAGGAGTTGAAGTTTTACAAAGACAATGTTGACCCAACAGACATGACTTCTTTAAACAAGCCGACTACGGAGGCTGAGCCGGCGATGAAATTTAAGTCGGCTGATGAAACTAAGCTTGTTGATTTTTTTCCAGGAGATTCATCTCAGCAGTTTAGCATCAGTGCCAATCTGGATCCAAAATAGGAAAGCGCGCTCATCGAGTTCATCCGTGAGAATAGGGACATCTTTGCGTGGAAGCCTTCTGACATGCCAGGTGTACCTAGAGAACTCGCTGAGCATACTCTCAATATTGATCCGAAATTGAAGCCAGTCAGACAGTTCCTTCGACGGTTTAATGAGGAGAGGCGGAAAGCCATTGGTGAGGAAGTGGCCCGACTCTTAGCGGCCGGGTTTATTGTTGAAGTTTTTCACCCAGAATGGTTGGCTAACCCGGTGCTCGTGCTCAAGAAGAACGGCACCTGGCGGATGTGTGTGGACTACACGGATTTGAACAAGGCGTGTCCGGCTGATCCTTTTGCTCTCCCCCGTATTGATCAAATCATTGATGCTACGGCAGGTTGTGCACGCTTAAGTTTCTTGGATGCTTATCACGGGTATCATCAGATTAAGATGGCAGTTAAGGACCAGGAAAGACGGCATTCATCACTCCCTTTGGAGCCTTCTACTATGTTTCTATGCCCTTTGGACTCAAGTGTGCACAGGCGACTTACCAGCGTTGTGTACAGAATTGTCTTCATAAACAGATCGGGCGCATTGTTCACGCTTACGTGGACGATATTGTGGTTAAATCCATCAAGGAGGAAACCCTGATAGATGACTTAAGGGAAACCTTCGATAATCTCCGGGTCTACAAGATGATGCTTAACCCGGCCAAGTGTGTTTTTGGTGTTCCTGCAGGCAAACTATTGGGCTTCTTGGTTTCTGACAGAGGCATTGAGGCCAACCCGGAGAAGATCAAGGCCATCACCTCCCTAGCTAAGCCGGCATGTATAAATGACGTTCTGCGTTTGGCGGGTCGCATCGCTGCTTTAAGCCGGTTTATAAGCCGTTTGGGTGAGAAGGCTATGCCCTTATATCAGTTGATGAAGAAAACTGATAACTTTGTCTGGAATGATGCAGCTGATACCGCTTTTGAGGATTTGAAAAAGCAACTGGCAGAGCCCCCCGTCCTTGCTGCTCCGGTTGATAAGGAGCCCTTGCTACTGTATGTGGCGGCAAACGCACGAGCCGTCAGCGTGGCTATTGTGGTGGAGCGCAAGGAGGCGGGTAAGGAGCATCCGGTTCAGCGGCCGGTTTATTATGTCAGCGAGGTGCTCATTGAGTCCAAGCAGCGGTACCTGCATTGGGAGAAGCTCGTATATGGTGTGTTCATGGCGAGCCGGAAGCTCAACCATTATTTTCAGGGTCATCCCATCACTGTGGTCAGTTCTGCCCCTCTTGGTGATATTATCCAGAACAGAGAGGCTACAGGGAGAATTGCTAAGTGGGCTATAGAACTTGGACCTCATGGCCTCAAATATGTGCCACGCACTGCTGTTAAATCTCAGGCTTTGGTGGATTTCATCAATGATTGGACGGAGTCTCAAGTGCCTGAGCAAAAGCCGGATAACACTTATTGGACTATCCACTTCGATGGGTCCAGACAGTTGGAGGGCTCGGGGGCTGGTGTTGTATTGGCTTCCCCTAAAGGTGACAAGTTCCATTATGTGCTACAGTTGATGTTTCCTTGCACTAAAAATGCGGCTGAATACGAGGCTTTGCTCCACGGTCTTCGGGTGGCTAAGGAGATGAGCTTAAGCCGGGTAAGGTGCTTTGGTGACTCAGACCTGGTGGCTCAACAAGTATCAGGCACCTGGGATTCTAAGGATCCTCTCATGACGGCTTATCGCCGCGAGGTTGATGCCATTGCTGGGCACTTTCAGGGATACCAAGTGGAGCACATTGATCGCCGGAAGAACGAGGCGGCTGATGCTTTAAGCCGGCTAGGCTCTCAGCGAAAACCGGTGCCGCCTAACACTTTCTTGGATGTCCTATATAACCCTTCGGTTAGGTTGCCTACGGAGGAGGACTTGGCTATCCCTAACCCGGAGGCACGACTGGTGGCGGCTCTTCATGTCATACTAGACTGGACAATGCCGTATCTGGCTTATATAACCCGGGGAGAGTTGCCTGAGGATGAAACTTTGGCCAGGCAAATAACCCGGCGGGCTAAGTCAATGATCGTCATCGATGGCGAGTTACATCATCGCAGTGTTTCAGGGGCATTTCAACGTTGTATCTCCCCTGCGGAAGGCGAAGAGATCTTGCGGGAGATCCATGAAGGGGATTGTGGTCATCATGCCGGCTCAAAATCTCTTGTGGCCAAGGCTTTCCGTCATGGTTTTTATTGGCTGACGGCTCACGCTGATGCAGAGGACTTGGTCAGTAAATGTGATGGTTGCCAAAGGTTCTCACGACGGGCTCATGTGCCAGCTCAAGAGTTGAGGATGATCCCAATCACTTGGCCCTTTGTGGTATGGGGGCTTGATATGGTTGGGCCTTTTAAACGGTCCAAGGATAAGAATACCCACCTCTTGGTGGCAGTTGATAAATTCACAAAGTGGGTGGAAGCTGAGCCAGTTAGCAAGTGCGATGCAGCCACGGCGGTTAAATTTATGAAAAAGGTGATTTTCCGCTTTGGTTTTCCGCACAGAATTATAACTGACAATGGCACCAATCTCTCCAAAGGCGCCATGGAAGAATTTTGTCAACGAGAGCATATCCGACTTGATGTTTCTTCAGTGGCTCGTCCTCAATCCAATGGTCGGGCTGAAAGAGCTAACCAGGAAATTCTGAAGGGTATCAAGCCCCGGCTTTTGGTCCCTTTACAACGGACGCTGGGTTGTTGGGTGGAGGAGTTGCCTTCCGTCTTATGGAGCATCAACACTACTCCTAACAGGTCTACGGGCCTCACGCCTTTCTTCATGGTTTATGGAGCAGAAGCAGTCCTCCCCAGTGACATCTGTCACGATTCAGCTCGCGTGGCGGCTTATGTTGAGACGGATAATGAACAGGCGCGTCAAGATGCTCTGGATTTGTTGGACGAACAGTGTGATGTGGCAGCAGCCCGTTCAGCGATTTACCAACAAGACCTGCGCCGTTATCATAGCCGCCGGGTCAAATCCCGGGTCTTCCAGGAAGGCGACCTTGTGCTCCGGCTCATCCAGGATCAAACAGATGCACACAAGTTATCCCCACCTTGGGAAGGGCCCTTTGTGGTCAGCAAGAACTTGCACAACGGGTCATATTACCTCATTGATATTCGAGAGCATAAAAATTCGCGTAAATCTGAGGAGGAGACCCGTCGGCCGTGGAACATAGCTCAGCTTCGGCCTTACTACACTTGAGCTACCGGCTCTCGTGGTGTACATATTTATCTCAGACATGTATATATTATGATAAGCAATAAAGCAGGACCTCTGTCCTCTTTTCTCCTCCAAATATGCGTGTGTTGCTTTTTACATGCTGACTTAAAGGAGGATCCGGCTTATGATCGTATTCGAATCTAGCCGTAAGCAGTAAGGTCACTTGGGGGCTTCCTGTTCAAACATGGGTCATATTCGAACCAAAGAGAACATAGCTGTCGATACCCACTTGATTGGCAACGTGCCGAGCTCATTGGGAAGTTGCCTTTGGTCATATTTGAATCACAGCTTAACCCCTCTGAGAACCGACGTGGATCGTATTCGAATCAGCGTCGTTAAACAATTTTAAGAATCACATGGGGGCTTCTTGTTCAAACATGGGTCGTATTCGAACCAAAGAGAACATAGCTGTCGGTACCCTCTTGATTGGCATCGCCACACCCACTGGGGGCTATATGATCGTATCCGAATCTTAGCTTAACCCCTTGGGGCCGGGTCTTTGGTCGTATTCGAACCGGAAGCCCCTAAGTTCTTCTGCTTTTTCACAAGTTTATTCTGAGGTATGCATGGCCGGGTCTCACTTGCCGGCTTAACTTTGGTTTACAGTGTTAGTTGCTCGTCATGGGTGTCATTAAAGCAAGTAAATCAGAGTTAAGGTGTCAACCTTACTGCCCGGGTTATTTAAACCGGAAGATGTCTACAGGCTGTTAAGTGTGTTATTTTGGCTATGTTCAGAGTATAATTAAGGACCAGCCTTTTTTGATTCATATTCCGGGTTATTTATCTCAAACACCTGTTTCTCAGGGCGGTAAGCCGCCTCGAGACTTGTGATTTGCCTTTTCTATGCAGATATTTAAAGGCATCTTTTGAGGTTGAGAAAAACAAAGAGATGATTATGACCCGGAGAAACATCAAAGAGACAAATTCAAAGGGCTTTTGCATTCAAGACGTGCACGATGACACGGCAGGGATAAATTGTTGCATTTACTCCATTACTGTCTAACTTATGATGCCCGCTGAGTTGAAGTCCCCGGCTCATTTCTGTCTTCTCCTCCGGCTGATCCCAAGACCTCGAAGGTCGATGATTTCCAGTTGATGCCGCTGAGAGCTTCGAACTGGGCTTCTTCGTCAATTAACCCGGCCGGGTCAATCTCCGGGGCGAAGGTGTGCTGACGAGCCGGAGGGATCAGATTGAGGGCTTCATAGCGAGGGGTTGGAATCCTCTGATTCTCCGCATCATAACCCGGCTGGTACTTGGTTAAGTCGGTGTCGTTCCCGATGAGGGTGGCCACCGGGCGTACAACCTTCACACATGCCGCGAAGTCCTTCTGGTCGAAGGCTGAGCCGTCTTCCTTCAGGCTTGGGTAACCCAGGGCGATGTCTGCCGGGTCTAGCTCCGGCAGGAATGCTTTGGCCCGGCTCAGCGCGGCAATTGCTCCGGCTCTTGCGGAGGCCCGTCGTAGCTCCTGGATCCGCTGCGGCAGAACAGCGAGCCGACGCAGGACTTCGACCAGATGAGTTGGCACCTCGTTGGATAGGGCCACCACAGCTAAGGCACGCTGTGACCCGGTGTAGAGTTGTTCCACCAGGTGTACACGGCCTTTAACTTGGTGACCACGCTCTGGTTGAGGTTGGCACTCCTGGGACCTATTTAACAAGATCAGATAAGCCGATGACAAGGATGAATCATGACATATACAGACTTGATGAAAGCCGGTGAGGCGACTTACCGAAGATAGCAGCCACCATTTGGGAAACCTGGCGCTTTAGGCCGAAGAGCTCAGCGGTCTTCTCAGTAAGGGCCTTCTCCGCCTGTTCTGCCCGGGTTACCAGTGCGGCCTTCTCTTCGACCCAGGCTTTCCTCTCAGCATCAAACTCGGTCTTCAACTTTTCTTGAGAGGCAATGCTGGATACAAACTTGGCGTTTGCCTTCCGGGTCTCTGTCTCCTGCATCTTTAGCCGGCTCTTGAGATCCGCAAGGTCCGCCTCTAGTTTCTTGCCAATAGCCTGCATGTATTTCCGGGTTAAGTAACAGTTGTTATATAAGTCCCAAGCGCTTTCCAAGCAAAGGCACTTGGCACTTGGGGGCTAATGCATATTGAACCTATCTATCTACGTACTGCCGGCTCAGTTGCGTAAGCCGGAACCTAAGTCTACAACATATTCAAGTATAAGTCATCGACTTGGGGGATAGCATGGCAAAGGTAACTATGCAGTAAAGTAAGAAGACAGCAGAAGGGTGCCTCGGATTTTTGTTGGATCTGGTTGACCATGGCAACCTCGGCGTCCCGGCTCTTGTGGACTTGGCTGATGTAGCCAGAGACGAGCTCTCCAATGCTCAAGTCGGTGTAGCCGGAGAGATCCAGGTTCACCCGGTGGGGCTGCAGTAACTCCCCCTTCGCGGAGCATTTGGCCAACGCGGTCGGTCTTGTTGGGGAACGTAGCAGAAATTCAAAATTTTCTACGCATCACCAAGATCAATCTATGGAGTAATCTAGCAACGAGGGGAAGGGGAGTGAATCTACATACCCTTGTAGATCGCGATGCGGAAGGGTTGCAAGAACGCGGATGAGGGAGTCGTACTCGTAGCGATTCAGATCGCGGTTGATTCCGATCTAAGCACCGAAAGAACGGTGCCTCCGCGTTCAACACACGTGCAGCCCGGTGACGTCTCCCACGCCTTGATCCAGCAAGGAGAGAGGGAGAGGTTGGGGAAGACTCCATCCAGCAGCAACACGACGGCATGGTGGTGGTGGAGGAGCGTGGCAATCCCGCAGGGCTTCGCCAAGCACCGTGGGAGAGGAGGAGGAGGGAGAGGGGTAGGGCAGCACCAAAAGGAGACTTTCTCGTGTGTGTATGGCAGCCCAAACCTCAAGTATATATAGGGGGGAAGGGGGCTGCGCCCCCCTTAGGGTTTCCACCCCCAAGAGGAGGCAGCCAGCCCTAGATCCCATCAAGGGGGCGGCCAAGGGGAGGAGAGGGGGAGGCGCCCCACTAGATGGGCCCTAAGGCCCATCTGGACCTAGGGTTTGCCCCCTCCCACTCTCCCATGCGCCTTGGGCCTTGGTGGGGGGGCGCACCAGCCCACCTGGGGCTGGTCCCCTCCCACACTTGGCCCACGCAGCCTTCTGGGGCTGGTGGCCCCACTTGGTGGACCCCCGGGACCCTCCCGGTGGTCCCGGTACATTACCGATTTCACCCGAAACTTTTCCGGTGACCAAAACAGGACTTCCCATATATAAATCTTTACCTCCGGACCATTCCGGAACTCCTCGTGACGTCCGGGATCTCATCCGGGACTCCGAACAACATTCGGTAACCACGTACATGCTTTCCCTATAACCCTAGCGTCATCGAACCTTAAGCGTGTAGACCCTACGGGTTCGGGAACCATGCAGACATGACCGAGACGTTCTCCGGTCAATAACCAACAGCGGGATCTGGATACCCATGTTGGCTCCCACATGTTCCACGATGATCTCATCGGATGAACCACGATGTCGGGGATTCAATCAATCCCGTATTCAATTCCCTTTGTCTAACGGTATGTTACTTGCCCGAGATTCGATCGTCGGTATCCCTATACCTTGTTCAATCTCGTTACCGGCAAGTCTCTTTACTCGTTCCGTAACTCACATCATCCCGTGATCAACTCCTTGGTCACATTGTGCACATAATGATGATGTCCTACCGAGTGGGCCCAGAGATACCTCTCCGTTTACACGGAGTGACAAATCCCAGTCTCGATTCGTGCCAACCCAACAGACACTTTCGGAGATACCCGTAGTGCACCTTTATAGCCACCCAGTTACGTTGTGACGTTTGGCACACCCAAAGCATTCCTACGGTATCCGGGAGTTGCACAATCTCATGGTCTAAGGAAGTGATACTTGACATTAGAAAAGCTCTGAGCAAACGAACTACACGATCTTGTGCTAGGCTTAGGATTGGGTCTTGTCCATCACATCATTCTCCTAATGATGTGATCCCGTTATCAACGACATCCAATGTCCATGGTCAGGAAACCGTAACCATCTATTGATCAACGAGCTAGTCAACTAGAGGCTTACTAGGGACATGGTGTTGTCTATGTATCCACACATGTATCTGAGTTTCCTATCAATACAATTCTAGCATGGATAATAAACGATTATCATGAACAAGGAAATATAATAATAACCTATTTATTATTGCCTCTAGGGCATATTTCCAACAGTCTCCCACTTGCACTAGAGTCAATAATCTAGTTCACATCACCATGTGATTAACACTGACAGGTCACATCACCATGTGACCAAACACCCAAGAGTTTACTAGAGTCAACAATCTAGTTCACATCTCTATGTGATTAACACTCAATGAGTTCTGGTTTGATCATGTTATGCTTGTGAGAGAGGTTATTAGTCAACGGGTCTGAACCTTTCAGATCCGTGTGTGCTTTATGAATATCTATATCATCTTGTGGATGCTACCACGCGCTATTTGGAGCCATTTCAAATAATTGTTCTACTATACGAATCCGGTTTACTACTCAGAGCCATCCGGATTAGTGTCAAAGTTCGCATCGACGTAACCCTTTACGACGAACTCCCTTTCACCTCCATAATCGAGAAAATTCCTTAGTCCAGTAGATACTAAGGATAAGTTCGACCGCTGTCATGTGATCCATTCCCGGATCACTATTGTACCCCTTGACCAACTCATGGCAAGGCACACTTCATGTGCGGTACACAGCATAGCATACTGTAGAGCCTACGTCTGAAGCATAGGGGACGACCTTCGTCCTTTCTCTTTCTTCTGCTGTGGTCAGGTCTTGAGTCTTACTCAATACTCACACCTTGTAACACAGCCAAGAACTCCTTCTTTGCTGATCTATTTGAACTCTTTCAAAATCATGTCAAGGTGTGCGTTCTTTGAAAGTATCATCAAGCGTCTTGATCTATCTCTATAGATCTTGATGCCCAATGTGTAAGCAGCTTTATCCAGGTCTTCCTTTGAAAAACTCCTTTCAAACAACCCTTTATGCTTTCCAGAAATTTTACATCATTTCGGATCAACAATATGTCATTCACATATACTTATCAGAAATGTTGTAGCGCTCCCACTCACTTTATTGTAAATACAAGTTTCTAATAAACTTTGTATAAATCCAAAATCTTTGATCATCTCATCAAAGTGTACATTCCAACTCCGAGATGCTTACTCCAGTCCTTGGAAGGATCGCTGGAGCTAGCATACCTTTTAGCATCCTTAGGATCGACAAAACCTTTCTGATTGTATCACATACAACCTTTCCTTACGAAAAACTGGTAAGGAAACTTGTTTTGACATCTATCTGCCAGATTTCATAAATGTAGCTAATGCTAACATGATTCCGACAGACTTAAGCATCGCTACGGATGAGAAAATCTCATCGTAGTCAACTCCTTGAACTTGTGGAAATACTCTTTGCCACAAGTCGAGCTTCATAGACGGTAACATTACCGTCCAAGTCCGTCTTCTTCTCAAAGTTCCATTTATCTCGGATTTCATGGCTTCTAACCATTTGTCGGAATATGGGCCCACCATCGCTTCTCCATAGCTCATAGGTTCATCGTTGTCCAACAACATGACTTCCAAGACAGGATCACGCACTACTCTGAAGTATTACGCATCCTCGTCATCCTACGAGGTTTGGTAGTGACTTGATCCGAAGTTTCATGATCACTATCATAAGCTTCCACTTCAATTAGTGTAGGTGCCACAGGAACAACTTCCTGTGCCCAGCTACACACTAGTTGAAGTGACGGTTCAATAACCTTATCAAGTCTCCACCATCCTCCCACTCAATTCTTTCGAGAGAAACTTTTCCTCGAGAAAGGAACTGTTTCTAGAAGCAATTACCTTTGCTTCCAGATCTGAAATAGGAGGTATACCCAACTATTCTTGGGTATTCTATGAAGATGCATTTATCCGCTTTGGGTTCGAGCTTATCAGCCTGAAACTTTTTCACATAAGCATCGCAGCCCCAAACTTTTAAGAAACGACAACTTAGGTTTCTCTAAACGGTGTCGTCTCAACGGAATTGCGTGGTGCCCCTTTTAAAGTGAATGCGGTTGTCTCTAATGCCTAACCCATAAACGATAGTGGTAATTCGATAAGAGACATCATGGTATGCACCATATCCAATAGGGTGCAGCTATGATGTCCGGACACATCATCACACTATGGTGTTCCAGGCGGTATTAATTGTGAAACACTTTCCACAATGTCTTAGTTGTGTGCCAAACTCGTAACTCAGATACTCATCTCTATGATCATATCACAGACATTTTATCCTCTTGTCACGACGATCTTCAACTTCACTCTGAAATTACTTGAACCTTTCAATAATTCAGACTTGTGTTTCATCAAGTAAATATTCTCAGCATCTACTCAAATCATCTGTGAAGTAAGAACATAATGATATCCACTGCATGCCTCAGCACTCATTGGACTGCATACATCAAAATGTATTACTTCCAATAAGTTGCTCTCTTGTTCCATCTTACTGAAAACGAGGACTTTCAGTCATCTTGCCCATGTGGTATGATTTGCATGTCTCAAGTGATTCATAATCAAGTGAGTCTAAATGATCCATCTGCATGGAGTTTCTTCATGCATATATACCAATAGACATGGTTCGCATGTCTCAATCTTTTCAAAAATGAGTGAGTCCAAAGATCCATCCACATGGAGCTTCCTCATGCGTTCTATACCAATATGACTCAAGTGGCAGTGCCACAAGTATGTGGTACTATCATTACTATCATATATCCTTTTTGGCATGAACATGTGTATCACTACGATCGAGATTCATTTTAGGTGCAAGACCATTGAAGGTATTATTCAAATAAACAGAGTAACCATTATTCTCCTTAAATGAATAACCGTATTGCGATAAACATAATCCAATCATGCTCAACGCAAACACCAAATCTCGATGGTAGAGGGAGCATGCGATGCTTGATCACATCAACCTTGGAAACACTTCCAACACATATCGTCATCTCACCTTTAGCTAGTCTCCATTTATTCCGCAGCTTTTATTTCGAGTTACTAACACTTAGCAACCGAACCGGTATCTAATACCCTGGTGCTGCTGGGAGTACTAGTAAAGTACACATTCATATGACGTATATCCAATATACTTCTGTCGACCTTGCCTGTCTTCTCATCTACCAAGTATCTAGGGTAGTACTGCTTCAGTGACCGTTCCTCTTATTACAGAAGCACTTAGTCTCGGGTTTGGGTTCAACCTTGGGATTCTTCACTAGAGCAGCAAACGACTTGCTGTTTCATGAAGTATCCCTTTTGCCCTTGCCCTTCTTAAACTAGTGGTTCTACTAACCATCAACAATTGATGCTCCTTCTTGATTTCTACTCTCGCGGTGTCAAACATCGCGAATAGCTCAAGGATCATCATAACTATCCTTGATATGTTATAGTTCATCACGAAGCTCTACTAGCTTGGTGGCAGTGACTATGGAGAACTATCACTATCTCATCTGGGAGAATAACTCCCACTCGATTCAAGCGATTGTGGCACTCAGACAATCTGAGCACACGCTCAACGATTGAGCTTTTCTCCCTTAGTTTGCAGGCTTAGGAAACTTGTCAGAGGTCTCATACCTCTTGACGTGGGCACTAGTCTGAAATCCCAATTTCAGTCTTCGGAACATCTCACATGTTCTGCGACGTTTCAAAAACGTCTTGGGTGCCACAATTCTAAACCGCACTGAACTATCACGTAGTTATCAAAACGTGTATGTCAGATGTTTCGTAACATCTACAGACGACGCTGAGGTTCAGCACACCGAGCGGTGCATTAAGGACATAAGCCTTCTGTGTAGTAATGAGGACAATCCTCAGTTTACGGACCCAGTCCGCATAATTGCTACTACCAACTTTCAACTAAATTTTCTCTAGGAACATATCTAAACCAGTAGAACTTAAAGCGCAAGACATAATTCGCAAAGACCTTTTGACTATGTTCATGATAATGAAGTTCGTCTGATTAATGAACTCCCACTCAGATAGACATCCCTCTAGTCATCTAAGTGATACATGATCCGAGTCAAACTAGGCCGTGTCCGATCATCACGTGAGACGGACTAGTCATCATCGGTGAACATCTCCATGTTGATCGTATCTGCTATACGACTCATGTTCGACCTTTCGGTCTCTTGTGTTCCGAGGCCATGTCTGTACATGCTAGGCTCGTCAAGTCAACCTAAGTGTATTGCGTGTGTGCCGAGGCCATGTCTGTACATGCTAGGCTCGTCAACACCCGTTGTATTCGAACGTAAGAATCTATCACACCCAATCATCACGTGGTGCTTCGAAACGACGAACCTTCGCAACGGTGCACAGTTAGGGTGAACACTTTCTTGAAATTATTATAAGGGATCATCCTACTTGCTACCGTCGTTCTAAGCAAATAAGATGCAAAAACATGATAAACATCACATGCAATCAAATAGTGACATGATATGGCCAATATCATCATGCTCCTTTGATCTCCATCTTCGGGGCACCATGATCATCTTTGTCACCGGCATGACACCATGATCTCCATCATTGTGTCTTCATGAAGTTGTCACGCCAACGATTACTTCTACTTCTATGGCTAACGCGCTTAGCAATAAAGTAAAGTAATTTACATGGCGTTATTCAATGACACGCAGGTCATACAAAAAATAAAGACAACTCCTATGGCTCCTGCCGGTTGTCATACTCATCGACATGCAAGTCGTGATTCCTATTACAAGAATATGATCAATCTCATACATCACATATATCATTCATCACATCTTCTGGCCATATCACATCACATAGCACTTGCTGCAAAAACAAGTTAGACGTCCTCTAATTGTTGTTGCAAGTTTTTACGTGGTTTGTAGGTTTCTAGCAAGAACGTTTCTTACCTACGTATGACCACAACGTGATTTGCCAATTTCCATTTACCCTTCATAAGGACCCTTTTCATCGAATCCGTTCCGACTAAAGTGGGAGAGACAGACACCCGCTAGCCACCTTATGCATCTAGTGCATGTCAGTCGGTGGAACCTGTCTCACGTAAGCGTACGTGTAAGGTCGGTCCGGGCCGCTTCATCCCACAATGCCGCCGAAACAAGATAAGACTAGTAGCGGCAAGAAGAATTGACATCATCGACGCCCACAACTACTTTGTGTTCTACTCGTGCATAGAAACTACGCATAGACCTAGCTCATGATGCCACTGTTGGGGAACGTAGCAGAAATTCAAAATTTTCTACGCATCACCAAGATCAATCTATGGAGTAATCTAGCAACGAGGGGAAGGGGAGTGAATCTACATACCCTTGTAGATCGCGATGCGGAAGCGTTGCAAGAACGCGGATGAGGGAGTCGTACTCGTAGCGATTCAGATCGCGGTTGATTCCGATCTAAGCACCGAAAGAACGGTGCCTCCGCGTTCAACACACGTGCAGCCCGGTGACGTCTCCCACGCCTTGATCCAGCAAGGAGAGAGGGAGAGGTTGGGGAAGACTCCATCCAGCAGCAACACGACGGCATGGTGGTGGTGGAGGAGCGTGGCAATCCCGCAGGGCTTCGCCAAGCACCGTGGGAGAGGAGGAGGAGGGAGAGGGGTAGGGCAGCACCAAAAGGAGACTTTCTCGTGTGTGTATGGCAGCCCAAACCTCAAGTATATATAGGGGGGAAGGGGGCTGCGCCCCCCTTAGGGTTTCCACCCCCAAGAGGAGGCAGCCAGCCCTAGATCCCATCAAGGGGGCGGCCAAGGGGAGGAGAGGGGGAGGCGCCCCACTAGATGGGCCCTAAGGCCCATCTGGACCTAGGGTTTGCCCCCTCCCACTCTCCCATGCGCCTTGGGCCTTGGTGGGGGGGCGCACCAGCCCACCTGGGGCTGGTCCCCTCCCACACTTGGCCCACGCAGCCTTCTGGGGCTGGTGGCCCCACTTGGTGGACCCCCGGGACCCTCCCGGTGGTCCCGGTACATTACCGATTTCACCCGAAACTTTTCCGGTGACCAAAACAGGACTTCCCATATATAAATCTTTACCTCCGGACCATTCCGGAACTCCTCGTGACGTCCGGGATCTCATCCGGGACTCCGAACAACATTCGGTAACCACGTACATGCTTTCCCTATAACCCTAGCGTCATCGAACCTTAAGCGTGTAGACCCTACGGGTTCGGGAACCATGCAGACATGACCGAGACGTTCTCCGGTCAATAACCAACAGCGGGATCTGGATACCCATGTTGGCTCCCACATGTTCCACGATGATCTCATCGGATGAACCACGATGTCGGGGATTCAATCAATCCCGTATTCAATTCCCTTTGTCTAACGGTATGTTACTTGCCCGAGATTCGATCGTCGGTATCCCTATACCTTGTTCAATCTCGTTACCGGCAAGTCTCTTTACTCGTTCCGTAACTCACATCATCCCGTGATCAACTCCTTGGTCACATTGTGCACATAATGATGATGTCCTACCGAGTGGGCCCAGAGATACCTCTCCGTTTACACGGAGTGACAAATCCCAGTCTCGATTCGTGCCAACCCAACAGACACTTTCGGAGATACCCGTAGTGCACCTTTATAGCCACCCAGTTACGTTGTGACGTTTGGCACACCCAAAGCATTCCTACGGTATCCGGGAGTTGCACAATCTCATGGTCTAAGGAAGTGATACTTGACATTAGAAAAGCTCTGAGCAAACGAACTACACGATCTTGTGCTAGGCTTAGGATTGGGTCTTGTCCATCACATCATTCTCCTAATGATGTGATCCCGTTATCAACGACATCCAATGTCCATGGTCAGGAAACCGTAACCATCTATTGATCAATGAGCTAGTCAACTAGAGGCTTACTAGGGACATGGTGTTGTCTATGTATCCACACATGTATCTGAGTTTCCTATCAATACAATTCTAGCATGGATAATAAACGATTATCATGAACAAGGAAATATAATAATAACCTATTTATTATTGCCTCTAGGGCATATTTCCAACAGGTCTCCCCGGCTCAACGAATTCCATCCGGGTGATGATCACGTCCGGGTCGTCTGCTGGTGGAGCTGAGCCGGAGGCCTCCGGATTAACCGAAGCTTCGGTTGTTGTCTTGGTAGTCGGGGCAGGGGCCTCAGGCGCCGTGTCCATTGGAGTGGTGGCTTCGGGGGCGGAGGCAGTTGGCGGCTCTTGAGCCGTCGCCTCCGGTTCAGGAAAGTCTGGCACTCCGGCTGACCTCGTCTTCTTTGCTCTCTTGGTGAGCTTTGCCTGGGCACTGAAAAGGCAGAAGTGTTAGGCACACAAAGAGTAAGTACAGACAGATAATGTAAGGAGATTGTAATTACCCGGGTGCAGTCTTGAAGGCCGGCAGACTTGACTGCATGGAGTCACCCAAAGAGGGGGAGGTCTCCTGATAATTGGAGTCAGAAGAGTTGAGTGGCTGACGGATAACACCCGCCAACGGATGAAAAGGGTACAGGTCAGAAAAAACCTCAGTGCGACGCTTCCTTGTTGCATCAGGTAACCCGGTGGAGAGGTCGGTGTCCTTGCGGGCCCGGGTGTGACGCCGGCTTTCGTGAACCTGTTGCTTCAAAAGAAATTGAGGGTCTTGATGAGCTAATGGATGTGAAAAGCTTACTTTCCGGGTTACTCTTCGGACTTTCAGCTGTGGCAAAGGCTCCGAGTCGGAGGAAAGTGACGTTACCTCTTCAACCACCGGGTTACTAGCGCCGGTGTCATCCTGTCAATAAGCAAAGTGTTGATAAGGCGGACAGCATCAAACAGAAAATATAGCAAGAATTTAAAGGTTTAAGGATTACCTCTGACTCGGAGCTGTCGCTTAATTGCAGTAGCTCCGAAGCAGTGGGTCTGCTTCCCTTTTTGCGAGGGGAGGTTTTCTTGGCGGCTTTCTTTGCCTTCCTGGCCTTCTTGGCCGCCTCATGGTCATATTTGACCCGCCAGAATTTATCATCAGCCTGAGAGATACGATGATTGATTCTTAAAACGGTTCAGTTGAAGGTTATATGCAGACGAAGATAAAAGTTAAAGTCAGCGGCTTACCGCTGGGGCTAGATTGGTCTTGCAGAAGGGGGCTAGCCCGGTTCTTCCACAGTCTGCCAAGCTCTTGTTTAGAAGAGCCTTGGTCTCTTCTTCTGCAACGTCTTCTGGAAGATCATTGCGACTGTGCCTCTGCGGGTCATCCTTTCGCCCGGTGTACTCACACATTAAGCCGGGGCGGCGGCTCAATGGGATCACCCGCCATGAGATCCAGACCCGGACCAGATCAATTCTGTTCAGGCCGTTGCCTAGCAGGGCCTTGATCTTATTGATCATTGGAAGCAGAGGCTGGCGTTCCGCGGCAGTCAGTTTGTCGGATAGCGGATGAGTCGGCTCTAGGCGCGTTGGGCGAAAGCCGGGCAGCAGGTTCTCGTCAGCCGGGGACGTATCTTGGCAGTAGAACCAAGTCATATTCCAGTCCTTGGGGTGGCTTGGCGGCTCTGCGTAAGGGAACAGACAGTCCCTACGCCGCTGGATGGAGGTGCCGCCTAATTCCAGACTTGGCCCGTTGGCACACTCGTTTTGGGGGTTTAAGTAGAACAGCTCTCTGAAAAGCAGTAAACTGGGCTCTTCTCCAAGGTACACTTCGCAAAAGACTTGGAAGTTGCAGATGTTGGATACGGAGTTGGGTCCTATATCTTGAGGCCGTAGGTCAAAGAAGTTGAGCACGTCCTTGAAGAACTTTGAGCCGGGCGGTGCGAAGCCCCGGCTCATATGGTCTGCGAAGGTCACTACCTCCCCGTCCCTTGGCTGTGGTCTCTCTTCCGACGGGTCAGGGGCACGGTAGGACATGGTTTCCTTCTTAGGTAAATATCCGGACTTAACGAAATTGGCCAGGGTCTCGTCGGTGACGTTGGACCTCATCCAGTTGCAAGTGATGGGAGCCTTGGGAGGCATGGTGAAAGTTGGTGGTCTATGATAAAGAGAAAAGTGTCCGGGTTAAATATAAGCCAGAGATCTATTGTTCAAACTAAGATGGCGGCTTATGAAGGGGACTAATGATATATATTCAGATACAGTGGGTTATTTAAGCCGCAGGGGGATTCAGAGTAAGTTGGTTATCTACGGTTTTACCACAGTTAAGCCGGAGAATTCTACAGAGCATAGTTCTCTTTAAAACCGGAAAGTTCTATGGCGCATGTTCTCTTTAAGCCGGAAATGTAAGCCGCCAAAATTCAGTGGTTGCAGTTTTTACTAAGTGTGGTAAAACAGGTTTCACATATGGCAGTAACTTTTTTGGATCAAAATGGTCGGGTGGAATGTAAACTTTCTAGACCTAGAAACAGACGAGCGGATGTTTTTTGAGCTCGAACGAAGCATCTATATAGTAGAAGGAGATCTACTGATACTTGAAATGAGGCCTAAACAACTACCGTGCTAGTTCTATGCAAGGCTAAAGATCAACCAAGTGCGGTGACTATGAAAGCTACTGAGGTTTGCGGCAATGGCGATGAACGCGAAGAACACAAGACGAACCCTACAGTAGATCTATCTGACAGGGCAAAGGAGACTCACTGGAGTTGGAAAAGAGCGGAGGTCGCTGCCGTCAATCGGGTCCGGATCAGGGTGATGCAGCGGCCGGGTTGATGAAGACCAGGGGCGCGACAGCGGCGGCAGTGGCGGAGCTCGGGCAGAAGAGCGACGGCGCGAGGAGGAAGAAGAGAGCGTGAGAAGAACCTGTTGGGACGGCCTATTTATAAGGCGAGGTCATAAGTGGGCGCGAGATTCAAGGAGACCGTGGCGTGATTATCTCCCCCCACGACGCCTCGATTTTCAGAATGACAGTAAAGCAAAGATCCGTTGCGGATTTGGCGTAGTAAAAAACGGACTTAATGGAGGATGACGTCATGGCGGATTATCCGGAGTCCAGAGGATGACGTCATTCCGGGTTATGGCCTTCCCATGAATGGTAAGCCGGAGATTTTTTCTGTCAGAAGAGTTGAAGATTGACATGAGCCGGCTCAAATCAATCTGGGGCCTAATGTTGAGGATATGGACCTTAGATTCACCCGCCAGGAGGGGCCGGGTTACTCATACGATTGTTGCCAGAAGCCCGGAGCCAAGTTTCAAGACGATGGGCCAGAGATGGGCTGAGACCCGGATATGGCTTAAGGCCCGTAGTTATAATTATTATTGTAGAACTTGTAGCGTAAGGCAAGTATAGTTTAGAGTCCGAGCCGGATACTCTTACAAGCCGGCCGGGACTCTAAGGGCTGCTGGGCGTCAGCCTCCCTATATAAAGGGACGACCCGGCAGCGGATTGAGGGCGACAACAATCTCATCGAGAGCCGGGCATAGCAGTTTAGCTCCCTGGTGATCGTAACCTTAATCAATATCACCTCAAACTGGACGTAGGCTTTTACCTTCACCGTAAGGGGCCGAACCAGTATAAACCCTCGTGTTCCTTGTCCCGCATTAACCCCTCCAAGCTTCCTAGCTGCGATGGCTCCACGACTAAGTCCTAGCTCGAGGACATCTGCCGTGACAATTCCACGACAGTACTAGCCGCGACTGTGGGGGGCCGTAGTACCGCTCGTATGCTGTAGTACCGCCCTCCCACCGCGGTAGTACCGCTGTGGGCCAAGCGGTAGTACCGCAATGAGGAGCGGTAGTACCGCTTATAGTGGCAAGCGGTAGTACCGCTGGCTCAGCGGTAGTACCGCTCTCTGCGGGGCAGAAGTGGGGTAACGGTTGGTTTGTTCCCCCCACTATATAAAGGGGTCTTCTTCCCCAAAGTTGACCTACCTCTTTCCCCAAAAGCTCCATTGTTGCTCCAAGCTCCATTTTCGCCCGATCTCTCTCCCTAGCCAATCAAACTTGTTGATTTGCTCGGGATTGGTTGAGAAGGCCAGGATCTACACTTCCAGCAAGAGAAATTTGATTCCCCCCACTTATCCCTAGCGTATCTTGTTACTCTTGGGTGTTTGAGCACCCTAGACGGTTGAGGTCACCGCGGAGCCATAGTCCATTGTGGTGAAGCTTTGTGGTGTCGTTGGGAGCCTCCAATTAAGTTGTGGAGAATGCCCCAACCTTGTTTGTAAAGGTCAGGTCGCCGCCTTCAAGGGCACCAATAGTGGAATCACGGCATCTCGCATTGTGTGAGGGCGTGAGGAGAATACGGTGGCCCTAGTGGCTTCTTGGGGAGCATTGTGCCTCCACACCGCTCCAACGGAGACGTACTTCCCTTCAAAAGGAAGGAACTTCGGTAACACATCCTCGTCTTCACCGGCTCCACTCTCGGTTATCTCGTTCCTTTACTTTCGCAAGTTTACTCGGGTTATATCTCTTACTTGCTTGCGTGCTTGTTGTCATTGCATCATATAGGTTGTTCACGTAGTTGCATATCTAGACAACATATTTTGATGCAAAGTTTAATTTGGTAAAGAAAAGCTAAAAATTGTTAGTTGCCTATTCACCCCCACCCCTCTAGTCAACTATATCGATCCTTTCAGTTTCTGTTTTAGTTATAGTTTTAGTTTCAGTTTTATTTTTAGTTTAGTTTATTGTAGATTTGTTTTAGTTTAGAAGAATAAGAAGAGTAGAAGGAGGAGGAGGAGGAGGAGGGAGGAAGAGGTGGAGGGAGAGGAAGAAAGAAAAGAAGAAGATGATGAAGAAGAAGAAGAAGAAGAAGAAGAAGAAGAGGAAGAAAGAAGAGGAAGAGGAAGAGGAGGGGGGAGGAAGAGGAGGAGAAGAAGAAGAAGAAGAAAAGACGAAGAGGAGGAAAAAGGAGAAGAGGAAGAAGAAGAAGAAGAATAAGAAAATAAGAAGAAGAGAAGAAGAAGAAAACGAAAAAACAGGAAAAGAAGAAGAAGAAGAAGAAGAAGAAGAAGAAGAAGATACCCTGACACCCCAACACCCTGACACCCCGACACCGACACCCCGACAGCCTGACACCACACCCCGACTCACACCCCGACCCCGACACCCTGACACCCCGACCCCGACACGACACCCCGACCCCCGACCAGGGCCAGGGTCCTGGGGAAGGCGAGGAAAGGGGAGGACTTTAACCCGAGCCAGGGTCCCATTGATCCAGAGCTGGTGATGATATCTGGTGGCGGGAGGTCCCATGGCTCCATAGCCATTGGAGATGGACTTATCCGTTGTCCTAGCACTCTCCCGGAGATCAAGGCGCGCCAGTCGAGCTCCGCTCCTGAGATAAGGCCTCGTGAACGGCCAGTCCAACTCGCCATCAAGGTTAGTTATATGTACTCAGCTATCTTTCTCCATTACATTGTATGTGCTTCCATCAATGATTACAAATGGTAACGAGGAGTGGTGTTGCGGGCTGCTATACAGAGTGAGAGAGATAGACCGGAGAAACTTCTGGCGGAGGCGGCGGAGAGGCAGCGGGAGTTGGAGGAGAGGACGAAAACGATGTTGGAGGAGGAGAGGGCACGGAATGACATGCAGGCAAGGGCCATGTACGAGCTCCTTGTGGTAAGTTTGTTCTGCAGATTAGCCAAAACATTCATGTAGTGTTTGTCTCCTTACTAACTAGTATGACTGAGTCGTCAAAACCAAATGTGCAGTCTGTGTGCGAGAAGACCAGTCAGACCGCTCCGCCGATGCCAGTGGGGACCACGGTGAGTTTAATTTGAATGGACATTACTTTCTAGTCTTAACATTTGAGTGTCATCATGCTAACGAGACATTGGAAATGATCTTTGGTGCAGCGTAACTCCAGACAAGCATCGCACGATCCTTCTCCAGCTACCGGCACGAGCCAGCCCGCTCCTACACCTCCATGATCATGGTAAGTTTCTCTAGTGTTTTGCTTAACAAATGCATAAAGACCTAGACTTAGCCTTATTTCCTCCAATTGCTTACCACAATGACCTAGAGTTAGCTTCTTTTCCTCCAAAATGACTTAATAAGCTTACTGACCTCCAAAACCATCCATTTTACCTAAGTTAGCTCTAAAACGATCTATACTTAGCTTTGTTTCCTCCAAAATGACCTAAGTTAGCTCTAATATGCTTAGTTAACTAGGTTTGCTCAATAATGACATGTACTTATCTTACTTATGTCAAAAATGGCATAATTAGCTTAGCTCATAAACAATCCATTTTACCTAAGTTAGCTCTAAAATGACCCATTCTACCTTAGTTAGCTCATAAATGACCCATTTTACCAAGTTAGCTCTAAAATGACCCATTTTACCTAGACTAGCTCCAAAATGATCCATTTTACCTATGTTAGCGCTAAAAGGACCCATTTTACCTAGATTAGCTCCAAAATGACCCATCTTACCTAGGTTAGCTCCAAAATGATGCATTTTACCCAAGTTAGCTCTAAAATGACCCATTGTACCTAGATTACCTCATAAACGATCCATTTCACCTAGGTTAGCACACAAACGATCCATTTTACCTAGTTTAGCTCCAAAATGTCCCATCACACCTAGGTTAGTCTAAAATGATGCATTTTACCTAAGTTAGCTCATAAACGATCTATTTCACCTAGGTTAGCTCATAAACGATCCATTTCACCTAACTTAACTCAAAAACGATCCATTTCACCTAGGTTAGCTCCAAAATGACCTATCTTACCTACATTAGCTCTAAAATGATGCATTATACCTAAGTTAGCTCATAAACTATCTATTTCACCTAGGTTAGCTCATAAACAATCCATTTCAACTAAGTTAGCTCATAAATGATCCATTTCACCTAAGTTAGCTCATAAATGGCATATACTTCTTCTTCTAGTCACCTTTTTCTAACTTTCTTATTTGCCATCTTGCAGATTTCATTCACTTCACGGAAGCTAGCTTGCTATGATGGAGTGCTTGTTTTTTTGTTTCATTCTCCTCTAGTATACTTCTAGCTTGCTATGATGGAACTTGCTATCTTGATGAAACTTTGCAATTTAATATGTATGGATGGAACAATGTGTATGTGCAACTTGCTATGTATGAATGGATGGAACTATATATGTATGCACGATGAAACTTATGTGCTGGATATGTCATATGTTCGCTGTTAAATAGCCCTGTGAAATATATATATATATATATATATGTCATATATTTGCTGTGAAAATTGCTGGATTAAAAAAACAGAAAAAGAGGCACCTTTGCCGTCAGCCGCTGATGGCAAAGGCTCCTTTGCCGTCTGCCGAGGACGGCAAAGAAGCCACGCGGCGGCCACCTGTGTTCCCTGGGAGCTGACCCATTTGGTCAGTTTGCCTGCAGCGGCGGACGACAAAGGCCGGATGCTCTTTGCCATCAGCGGCGGACGGCAAAGGCTGCCGTTAGCCGCCTAACGGACTAACAGCGCATTTATTACCGTCGGCTTTCTTTGCCGTCAGCCGCTGATAGCAAAGGCCCTTTGCCGTCCGCTTCAGGAAGCAGACGGCAAAGAAGCTCTTTACCGATGCCTACTTTGCCGGAGCCTTTTGCCGTCCGCGGCAGACGGCAAAGGCCTTTGGCGTCCGCCATCCTTGCCTTTGCCGTCTGCCGTAGCAGACGGCAAAGTAGCTGATTCCTGTAGTGATGGCAAAGTGAATGGTATATTTGATATACATGTTATTGATGTGCACCTTACTAATGCTCGTAGTAGCGCCTGGGTATTTGATACTGGTTCTATTGCTCATATTTGCAACTCGAAATAGGGGCTACGGATTAAGCGAAGATTGGCTAAGGATGAGGTGACGATGCGCGTAGGAAATGGTTCCAAAGTCGATGTGATCGTGGTCGGCACGCTACCTCTACATCTACCTTAGGTATTAGTTTTAGACCAGAATAATTGTTATTTGGTGCCAGCGTTAAGCATGAACATTATATCTGGATCTTGTTTGATGCGAGGTGGTTATTCATTTAAATCAGAGAATAATGGTTGTTCTATTTAGATGACTAATAGCTTTTAGGGTCATGCATGAGTGGTCTATTTTTGTTGAATCTCGATAGTAGTGATACACATATTCATAGTATTGAAGCCAAAAGATACAAGTTTAATAATGATAGTGCAACTTATTTGTGGCACTGCCGTTTAGGTCATATTGGTGTAAAGCGCATGAAGAAACTCCATGGTGATGGGCTTTTGGAATCACTTTATTATGAATCACTTGATGCTTGCGAACCATGCCTCATGGGAAAGATGACTAAGACTCCGTTCTCCGGAACAATGGAGCGAGCAACAGACTTATTAGAAATAATACATACTGATGTATGCGGTCCAATGAGTGTTGAGGCTCGCGGTGGGTATCGTTATTTTCTGACCTTCATAGATGATTTGAGCAGATATGGGTATATCTACTTGACGAAACATACGTCTGAAACATTTGAAAAGTTCAAAGAATTTCAGAGTGAAGTGGAAAATCATCGTAACAATAAAATAAAGTTTCTACGATCTGATCGTGGAGGTGAATATTTGAGTTATGAGTTTGGTCTTCATTTCAAACAATGCGGAATAGTTTCGCAACTCACACCACCTGGAACACCACAGCGTAATGGTGTGTCCGAATGTCGTAACCGCACTTTATTAGATATGGTGCGATCTATGATGTCTCTTACTGATTTACCGCTATCGTTTTGGGGTTATGCTTTAGAGACGGCTGCATTCACGTTAAATAGGGCACCATCTAAATCCGTTGAGACGACACCATATGAACTGTGGTTTGGCAAGAAACCCAGGTTGTCGTTTCTTAAAGTTTGGGGCTGCGATGCTTATGTGAAAAAGCTTCAAACTGATAAGCTCAAACCCAAATCGGAGAAATGTGTCTTCATAGGATAACCAAAGGAAACTGTTGGGTACACCTTATATCACAGATCCTAAGGCAAGATATTCGGTGCTAAGAATAGATCCTTTCTAGAGAAGGAGTTTCTCTCGGAAGTAGTGAGTGGGAGGAAAGTAGAACTGATGATGTAGTTGTACCTTCTCCCGAATTGGAAAGTAGTTCATCACATAAATCAGTTCCAGTGATTCCTACACCAATTAGTGAGGAAGCTAATGATGATGCTCATGAAACTTCTGATCAAGTTACTACCGAACCTCGTAGGTCAACCAGAGTAAGATCCACACCAGAGTGGTATGGTAATCCGGTTCTGGAGGTCATGTTACTTGACCATGACGAACCTATGAACTATGAGGAAGCGATGATGAGCCCAGATTCCGCGAAATGGCTTGAGGCCATGAAATCTGAGATGGGATCCATGTATGAGAACAAAGTGTGGACTTTGATTGACTTGCCCAGTGATCGGCAAGCCATAGAGAATAAATGGATCTTCAAGAAGAAGACTGACGCTGACGGTAATGTTACCGTCTACAAATCTCGACTTGTGGCGAAAGGTTTTCGACAAGTTCAAGGAGTTGACTACGATGAGACCTTCTCACCCGTAGCGATGCTTAAGTCTGTCCAAATCATGTAAGCAATTGCCGAATTTCATGATTATGAAATCCAGCAAATGGATGTCAAAACTGCATTCCTTTATGGATATCTTAAAGAAGAGGTGTACATGATGCAACCAGAAGGTTTTGTCGATCCAAAAGGTGCTAACAAAGTGTGCAAGCTCAGGCGATCCATTTATGGACTGGTGCAAGCCAATCAGAGTTGGAATATATGTTTTGATAGTGTGATCAAATCATATGGTTTTATACAGGCTTTTGGAGAAGCCTGTATTTACAAGAAAGTGAGTGGAAGCTCTATAGCATTTCTGATATTATATGTGGATGACATATTGTTGGTCGGAAATGATACCGAATTTATGAATAGCATAAAAGGGTACTTGAATAAGAATTTTTCAATGAATGACCTCGGTGAAGATGCTTATATATTGGGCATCAAGATCTATAGAGATAGATCAAGACGCTTAATTGGACTTTCACAAAGCACATACCTTGATAAAGTTTGAAGAAGTTCAAAATGGATCAGTCAAAGAAAGGGTTCTTGCCTGTGTTACAAGGTGTGAAGTTGAGTCAAACTCAATGCCCGACCACTGCAGAAGATAGAGAGAAAATGAAAGTCATTCCCTCTGCCTCAGCCATAGGTTCTATCATGTATGCAATGCTGTGTACCAGACCTGATGTGTGCCTTGGTATTAGTTTAGCAGGGAGGTACCAAAGTAATCCAGGAGTGGATCACTGGACAGCGGTCAAGAACATCCTGAAATACCTGAAAAGGACTAAGGATATGTTTCTCGTTTATGGAGGTGACAAAGAGCTCGTCATAAATGATTACGTCGATGCAAGCTTTGACACTGGTCCGGATGACTCTAAGTCACAAACCGGATACATATTTATATTGAATGGTGGAGCTGTCAGTTGGTGTAGTTCCAAGCAGAGCGTCGTGGCGGGATCTACGTGTGAACGGAGTACATAGCTGCTTCGGGAGCAGCAAATGAAGGAGTCTGGATGAAGGAGTTCATATCCAATCTAGGTGTAATACCTAGTGCATCGGGTCCAATGAAGATCTTTTGTGACAATACTGGTGCAATTGTCTTGGCACAGAAATCCAGATTTCACAAGAGATCCAAGCACATCAAAAGAGGCTTCAATTCCATCCGCAACCAAGTCAAGGAAGGAGACATAGAGATTTGTAAGATACATATGGATCTGAATGTTACAGACCCGTTGACTAAGCCTCTCTCACGAGCAAAACTTGATCAGCACCAAGACTCCATGGGTGTGTGTTAGAATCATTACTATGTAATCTAGATTATTTACTCTAGTTCAAGTGGGAGACTGAAGGAAATATGCCCTAGAGGAAAAAATATAGTTGTTATTTATATTTCCTTATATCATGATAAATGTTTATTATTCATGCTAGAATTGTATTAACCGGAAACTTAGTACATGTGTGAATACATAGACAAACATAGTGTCCCTAGTATGCCTCTACTTGACTAGCTCGTTAATCAAGGATGGTTAAGTTTCCTAGCCATAGACATGTGTTGTCATTTGATGAACAGGATCACATCATTATAGAATGATGTGATGGACAAGAACCATCCATTAGCTTAGCATAATGATAGTTTTGTTTTTTCTACTATTGCTTTCTTCATGACTTATACATGTTCCTCTGACTATGAGATTATGCAACTCCCGAATACTGGAGGAATACCTTGTGTGCTATCAAACGTCACGACGTAACTGGGTGATTATAAAGATGCTCTACAGGTGTCTCCGATGGTGTTTGTTGAGTTGGCATAGATCGAGATTAGGACTTGTCACTCCCTCTATCGGAGTGGTATCTCTGGGCCCTATCGGTAATGATCATCACTATAAGCCTTGCAAGCAATGTGACTAATGAGTTAGTTGCGGGATGATGCATTACAAAACGAGCAAAGAGACTTGACGGTAATGAGATTGAACTAGGTATGATGATACCGACGATCGAATCTCGGGCAAATAACATACCGATGACAAAGGGAACAACTTATGTTGTTGTGTGGTTGACCGATAAAGATCTTCGTAGAATATGTAGGAGCCAATATGAGCATCCAGGTTCCGCTATTGGTTATTGACCGGAGATGTGTCTCGGTCATGTCTACATAGTTCTCGAACCCACAGGGTCCGCACGCTTAACGTTCGATGACGTTTTGTATTATGAGTTATATGTTTTGTTCGGAGTCCCGAATTAGATCACGGACATGACGAGGAGTCTCGAAATGGTCGAGACATAGAATTGATATATTGGAAGGTTATGTTTGGACACCGGAATGGTTTCCGAAAAGTTCGGGTATTTTCCGGAGTACCGAAGGTTACCGGAACCCCCCCCCCCCCCCCGGGGAGTTAATGGGCCTTCATGGGCCCTAGTGGAGAGAGGAGGCGGCGGCCAGGTGGTGGCGCGCCCCCCCAAGCCCAATCTGAATTGGACTAGGGTTGGGGGGCGGCCCCCTTTCCTTCTCTCTTTCTCCTCCTTCCCTCCTTCTCCTAGTGGGAATAGGAAAGGCGGGGTGAATCCTACTTGGACCGGGAGTCCAAGTAGGACTCCCCCCATGGCGCGCGCCCCCTTGGGCCGGCCACCTCTCCCCCCTTCATATACGTGGGAGGGGGACACCCCAAAGACACGCCAGGCCTTCTCTTAGCCGTGTGCGGTGCCCCCCTCCACAGATACACACCTCGGTCATATCTTCGTAGTGTTAGGCGAAGCCCTGGGCCAGTAACTTCATCATCACCATCGCCACACCGTCGTGCTGACTGAACTCTCCCTCGGCCTCAACTGGATCAAGAGTCCGAGGGACGTCATCGAGCTGAACGTGTGCTGAACGTGGAGGTGTCGTACGTTCGGTGCTTGGATCGGTTGGATCGTGAAGACGTTCGACTACATCAACCGCGTTACTAAACGCTTCCGCTTTCGGTCAACGAGGGTACGTGGGCACACTCTCCCCGCTCGTTGCTATGCATCTCCTAGATAGATCTTGATAGAGGAGGGGTGTCCAATCTTTCTATGACATGATAACTATCGATTTGGTGGAGACGACTTTGACGATCCGACTACAAACTTGCAACGACGTTGCGCCTAAGCAATCGCTAAACCAACTCCGAGAGATTATTGACCACGCTCAAGCACGATCAACCTGACCACGAAGGTCTATTCCTGGAAGCAATTGAAGAATAAGCAAGAATATGATAAAGCAATTTGAATATTGCGAATATGGATGAAGTATTGATAAAAGTGGGGTTTCATAAGCGGTCTTGGTCTCGTTGTTGGACACAAACGAAGTACACGAAGTTGCAGCGATGGTAACTTTTAACTAAATAAAACCCAAGTCTAAACGATGCCTTAAGGGCTATATTTATAGGGAAAAGAGAGGGGATTTTGTCCACCCTTGGCAAGGTGGGACTAAAACACCTCCTAAGTCGTTTCCCCTACAATATGGACTCTAAAAATAGATTACATGGGCCTGGCCCAAAATAAGGTGGCGCAACACCAATAATAAGCTATGGATGAAATTTATGAAAGGCCATCTTGTATATTCCGTCCATCTTCTTGTATGTCATCATGGTGGCTTCTAAGTCTGGAAATCTCCACTTGAACCTCCGTTCTTGTTCTCTTCGCACGCACCTTCATCTCCATGCTTGACCATGCTCCAATGTTCACCCTTCTTGTCCGTGCTAGGCCCTTCAATTGCAAGCAACACAAATGTATCTAAGTTAGGCAGCATCATATTCTCATGAACACTAGAAACATTACCAAGAAACGAAAGTACCTGATAATTTAATTGGCCTATCTGAGCTCTAGCTACTGTTCTAAGAGGTAAAATAGCAGGGGATGTATGTGTAACTATGGTAGCCATGTCCTCATCATCCTCCCCTTCTTGAAAACAAACCCGTCCTCGGCGTTGCTTAATCTGAAATGTGGCTAACAAAAGAGACAAGGTGTACATGTTGTATATGTATATGTCATCCATTTTTACTGATCTCAGTTGGGGCACATGTGACACAGTTATATAAGAGCACCCTTCAAAAGTCCTGAAATGTAAAGCCAATATATTATCACAAGAAGTTAAAGGCATGAAAATATTGCAACTCAGTTTTCACATATAAGTGAAGCTCTTATTCATATCAAAAGATTGACAATTTTTATCATTAAACCATCCCAATATTGATGAACCATCACCAAGATTAGAGGTCGTATCAAAATGATTGAACATTGTCACAATTATTTTCAAACATATTTGATCCAAATCTGATTTATTCCTTGATTCACTTGATTCTTTTGCATCGATAGTTAATTCAATGGGTTCACTCAAAATTGTTTGATCACATGGCAAAGTCAAATCATTAACATAGTACTCTAAAATAGCTGGTGTGATCAAAGTAGTGGCTATCTCACCGCATGGTGCATTTAAATTGACAAGACATTTATCATACTCATGTGGAGGTGGAAGATTAGTACCTTTTTCATTACCTCTTATGATCAACTCAGATGATGTAGGCACTCTCGATGGTGATGTGTCACATGGTAGAGGTGATGTAGTCCTCACAACAACGGATGTGGTTGTCATAGTATGCCTAGTAGTTGAAGGACAACCGTATCAACTCTTGGAATGTGCATCTCGCGCTTGTTCTCCTTGTGGGCAACACGTCATTTTATTTCCTGTTCAGCTTGGCAAGCAAGATGAAACAAATGGTGCATAGGATAACACTCTTCATGAATTAGTATCTCCTGAATGTCACGATTTAATCCTCCCCAAAATCTATCCATAAAATCTTCTTCACTTTCTTCTAAAGAGGAATGCAGCAAGGTAGTTTGTAAAGTATCATAATATTTCGTTACGGTGTCACTACCTTGTTGTAAATGTTGCAACTTTTTAATTATGTCACGAGTATAATAAGCGGGGACAAATGTATGGGAAGCATAACCAGTGAACGAACCAACCGCAACCTTAACTTTTTTATATTCATCAAAATTATGGGAAGCAAATATTTTATTTATGTCAAACTCCCATTCCCCAAAAAATAAAAATAAAGCAGGTCTAAAACGGCCATTAAATGATGGTATAGAAACATTAACCTGATCATGTGCATTTGGATGTTTGTGCACCTCTCGTGACGGTTGTCGTATTTGGATAGGTGATGGCACATCTCCCACGATCGACAAAGCCCATGAATTGACTCTAGATCCTGTCATGATTAGTAGAAACAAGAAACAAAATCCAAAAATAATGTTCCTATGAACTACTAGGAAGTGATGCTAAAGCGCTCACAATATAGCAAATCAAAGTCTTACAAGTTCTTACCATGCAGCAGGTGGTGACCGGCAATCAGCAGTGTCAAATAACTTCAAAAGTTGGGTAAAGCGATTGCCAGGTGAACGTATGTATACACGGTGTAGAAATATGTGGAGCTGGGTTGGCTTGATATATGGGGTAAAAAATGCTACAACCACGTTAATTAATACAAGCTGAAAATTCGCTCAAAGTGGTCGAGTGCTGGCCCTAGGCTAGACCGTGCTAGAGACGCGAGCCTAAGACACAGACGAATTCACAAGATGTTGCCAACACCACACTTTGGTACAAGCCTCCTTCCACTTTTTTTCCCACTCCAAAGTAACTGTAGTGCGTACTGGTTTATAGCACAACAAAGCACCGCTAATTTTTTTCTTTCTCCAAAGTCCAAACAAACTACAAGTCCAAAAGGAAATAGATCCAAATACAACTTTTCTTACAGTTTTTTTCCTATTACCTGCTTCCTTTTTGATCGGTCCTTCTTCTCCTTCCTTCCATACAGAAAAAAAACACCAGTGCAATGCTCCTCGTACTAGTATTTCCTTTAAAAAACTACAAGGATCTCTTTCCTCACGTGATCAATGGATGGGTCCCGCAACAATAAATCCCAACCGAAATTATTCTATGGCAAAAACGAATCCATGATTTAGGCAACCAGCATGGACTTTCCTTCAAAGAAAACAAGGCAAAAAAAACTGATCCAAACCTGCCTTTCTTTTTACCGATCAAATCTTCTAAACGAAGCAACTTCTTTTTTTGTCTCCAAGAGATCAAAACCTTCCAAACTTGTCACGTTATCTCTCTTTTTTTTGAGACACAGCCAGACTTGGAAACCTCCAACCAAAATTTGGTTTTCCTTTCTTTATCTCTCCTTCCTTACTCTCTCTCTCTACTATCTCGTTTAATTCCTTTAATTCGTTTTGCTGACCAGACTTGCCTTTTAATATGGACAAATATTCTCTCTCAATTCTTTTTTTTCCAACAATCTCACGCAAACAACCTCAATATCTAAGCCACTATTTACGTTTTCTTCCAATCGAACCGATTGGCAGTTGCCTTTTTTTATCCTAATCCGAACCTTCCAAGTATCCAAAGTTTCTTTCCTTGTACGGGGCAAGAGATCTGAACGTGATTCTCTCTCCTTTCCTGCCGAAAATAACAAGGCACAAAGGTAGCAGCTAATTAAAACATGCCAAATACACAAAAGCGATGGACAAACTTCCTCCTTTTAATCTCTTTCCTTTCTCAGTTTTTTTTTGACTATTCGGATCAGCTCTAGTAATTGACCGGTCAGATTTTTTTTACTTCCAAATCCAAACGTGGCAACTACTCCCTCCGCCCAGAAATACTTGTCGAAGAAATGGATAAAAATGGATGTATTTAGAACTAAAATCCATCTAGATACATTCATTTCTCCCACAAATATTTCCGGACGGAGGGAGTAGTATTATGAGGCGGTCAACAAACCAGATCTTTTTTTCAACAAATGGACCAGACTCCCAAAATCCAAACATGGCAGCTTGTCATTCACGTTCCTTTTTCTTTACTTCTCTCCATGAGAATATCTCCTGCTATATATTTTTCAGACTTTTTTTTCTTACCACCTTCCAAAAGTGTTAGCAAACAGATCTGCGGTAGCCTTTTTTTCAGCCTATTCTTTATGTCTTTCCCAAACAACACAACATATCTCTTTCCCAAAGATAAAGCAACGTGGGAAACAAGTCCCAAGCCAAACGTGGCAACCAGCAGTTTTTTCTTCTCCCTCCCTATTTTTCTGTTTGCTTTTGTCTGCTATGTGACATACACAAAGATGAATATGATAAAGCAATCCGAATATTGCGAATATGGATGAAGTATTGATAAAAGTGGGGTTTCATAAGCGGTCTTGGTCTGGTCGTTGGACACAAACGAAGTACACGAAGTTGCAGCGACGGCTAACTTTTAACTAAATAAAACCCAAGTCTAAACGATGCCTTAAGAGCTACATTTATAGGGAAAAGAGAGGGGATTTTGTCCACCCATGGAAGGTGGGACTAAAACACCTCCTAAGTCGTTTCCCCTACAATATGGACTCTAAAAATAGATTACATGGGCCTGGCCCAAAATAAGGTGGCGCAACACCAATAATAAGCTATGGATGAAATTTATGAATGGTCATCTTGTATATTTCGTCCATCTTCTTGTATGTCATCATGGTGGCTTCAAAGTCCGAAAATCTCCACTTGAACCTCCGTTCTTGTTCTCATCGCACGCACCTTCATCTCCATGTTTGACCATGCTCCAATGTTCATCCTTACTGTCCGTGCTAGGCTCTTCAATTGCATGCAACACAAATGTATCTAAGTTAGGCAGCATCATATTCTCATTAACACTAGAAACATTACCAAGAAACAAAAGTACCTGATAATTTAATTGGCCTATCTGAGCTCTAGCAACTATTCTAAGAGGTAAAACAGCAGTGGATATGGGTGTAACTATGGTAGCCATGTCCTCAGATCTTGCGTGATCGTAGGTAAATTTTTTGAAATACTGCGTTCCCCAACAATATATACCCCTCCACCCCCTTCTCCATTTGAGAGAGAGCCATCAGATCATGCCTACACTTCCACTACTCATTTTCTGAGAGAGAACCACCTACTAATGTATTGAGACCAAGACATTCCAATCCAACCACAAGAATCTTGATCTTTAGCCTTCCCCTAGTTGCTTTCCAGTCAAATCATCTTTCCACCATAGCCATATCTATGTGAGAGAGAGTTGAGTGTTGGGGAGACTATCATTTGAAGCACAAGAGCAAGGAGTTCATCATCATCAACCAGCTACTACCTTTTAGAGAGTGGTGTCTCCTAGATTGGTTAGGTGTCACGTGGGAGCCTCCGACAAGATTGTGGATTTGAACCAAGGAGTTTGTAAGGGCAAGGAGATCACCTACTTCATGAAGATCTACCCGAGTGAGGCAAGTCCTTCATGGGCGATGTCCATGATGGGATAGACAAGGATGCTTTTTCGTGGACCATTTCTTGGGTGGAGCCCTCCATGGAATCGCGCAACCGTTACCCTTCATGGGTTGAGGTCTCTATCAACGTGAATGTATGATAGAGCCACCTATCGGAACCACGCCAAAAATCTCCATGTCTACATTGCGTTTGCACACTCCAATCCCATCCCTTTACTTTCTTGCAATTAGCATGCTTTACTCTTTCTGCTGCTCATACTCTTGCCATGCTTGCTTGAAATGTATTGTGAATGCTTAAACTTGTGCTAAAATTCCACCTTAACTTGAAGAACTTAGAAACTGCCACTTTTGCTTGTTGAGGGTCTATTCACCCCCCCCCCCCTCTAGACACCTCTTCTTAATCCTTTCAACTGATATAAAGCATTGGTCTTCATTGCTTTGGTTTAATCACCATTGGAGGAAGATGGATGAGTCTACGATTGGGAGTATTAGACGTAGAGTGCCTATGCTTGACGGAGAGTTCTACAGTGCTTGGAAAAATGAGATGCTTGAGATTTTCAATGAATATAATTTGAACAAGTATATTATTAGCCCTTGTGTGCCTCCTATTGACCCGCATTCTTAGAGCTATTGATCTTATCATAAGAGGATTGCGTAGAAATTTGCTTGTATGCTTGCCTACATTTGAATGTGCTTATACCATATGGAGATACCTTGAGGAGCGCTTTCCAAACTATTCCTTAAAAAATCTAGATGAGATTCTTCAAAAGTCCATAGCTTTTCATAAAATGAATCCTAGTGATCCTAAATTTGGTGATTGTCTCTTTGAGCTTCATGACCTCATGCGTGCAAAAGGAGATGTTGGAGTCATTAGTAGCATCATTTCTCAAGGCATTAGAATTCATAATGATCCACATTGTCATGGTCATAAAGCTAATGAATCACTCTCTCTAGGTGATGATCAATCACAAGACGATGTTGAACATGGATATTATGATGAGGATGATGATAGTGCCTTTCATATTGATGAGTCAATAAGACACTTTGGTGTTATGGCTAACCTTTGTGGTTACATGGCCAGAGGAAATGAATGGGTTCTTGATAGTGGATGTACCGATCACATGATAGGAGACAAGGATATGTGTCGAGAGCTTGCTGAAAATGATGGTCCCCAAAAGTATGTCACTTTTGGTGATAACTCAAAGGGTTAGGTGGTTGGCCTTGGTAAGGTGGCCATCTCACATGATAGCTCTATCCAAAATGTCATGGCTACAATTTATTTTCTGTATCTAGACTAGCCAATTTCAGTTTCAATGTTCTATTCACTGAAGTAGATTGCCAAGTGTTTCGAAGAGATAATCATAATATGGTCATTAGCGGTGTACGTAGAGGTGATCTATACATTGTTCATTTCACTAAAAGAGATCAACCTAGAACTTGGCTAATTGCTAAATCTTCTAAAGGTTTGTTGTGGCATAGAAGGTTAGGTCACGTGGGCATGCGAAATCTTCATAAGCTTATTAAAGGAGATCATATCCTTGGTGTTAAAGATGTCATATTTGACAAGGATAGACTTTGTAGTGCTTGTCAAGCAGGAAAACAAGTTGGAGAAAGTCATCCCGTGAAGAACATCATGACCATGAGAAGACCGCTCGAGCTACTTCATATGGATCTTTTTGTTCCCAACACCTACAAGAGTCTCGGTGGTAACTCGTTCGGATTTACGTGGGTGTTCTTTCTTGATGATAAATTACAGGTCCAAATGATCTTCATGAACTACGCTAGGAAGGCCCAAAATCAATTTTAAGTGAAGCTCAAGAAGGTTCGGAGCGGAAATGGAACGAAGTTCAAGAACGCCAATGTGGATACCTTTCTTGACGAAGAAGGGATTTCACATGAGTTCTCGGCTACGTACACACCTCAACTAAATGGAGTTGTTGAGAGGAAGAACCGGACACTTATTGAGATGGCAAGAACAATGCTTGATAAATGCATGATGCCAAAACACTTTTGGGCAGAAGCGGTTGTGATGCGGAGCATCCTACGGTCATCCCCATGGACCTACCATCGTCTCATCAAGAGCCAAGAGGACCTATGACACGAGCACGAGCTAGAGCCCTCGAGAACGAGGTGACTTCCTTCCTTAGTGATATCACATATGATCCACTCGAGACATGTCTACTACCTAAGTCCGAGACGTTGCGCATGATTAGGTGTCAAGAGGACCCTCCTGAAGATGCTCATGAAGACGGACAAGCCGCCAAGTCCACGGATGAAGAGGAACCCGGAAGGAGAAGAAGGCAGCTCCAGGACCTAGACATCTGGCCGCTGGAGACATCCACTACAGAAGCAACCCAACCGCCAAGCACCTACAGGCCCCGGACATCCGGCCCTAGCCCGAACATCCGGCCCGACGCCCGGAAATCCGGCACCCTCTATCCAGAGAGCACCGAGGCCGACCTCGCCAGCCCTGACATCCGGCCAGTCCCGAGCCGCCGGATATCCGACCCCAACGCCCGGACATCCGGACAAGCTCCGTCCAGAGAACAGAAGAGAAGCTCCCGTCAGCCCGGACATCGGGCCCCAGCCCCGGACATCCGGCTCCTCATGAAGGCCCGGACATCCGGCCCGACGCCGGGACATCTCACCCCGTCTGTCTGCGCACAGCAAAGGGCCGAGGCCCATGTACCCCCTCGCCCACCTAGACTATATATACTCCTCCTGCTCCCTCTTTCTAGGATTAGCGTTGTGATTGTTGGAAATATGCCCTAGAGGCAATAATAAAATGGTTATTATTGTGTTTCCTTGTTCATGATAATTGTCTATTGTTCATGCTATAATTGTATTAACTGGAAACCGTAATACATGTGTGAATACATAGACTACAACATGTCCCTAGTAAGCCTCTAGTTGACTAGCTCATTGATCAATAGATGGTTATGGTTTCCTGACCATGGACATTGGATGTCATTGATAACGGGATCACATCATTAGGAGAATGATGTGATGGACAAGACCCAATCCTAAGCATAGCACAAGATCGTGTAGTTCGTTTGCTAAGAGCTTTTCTAATGTCAAGTATCGTTTCCTTAGACCATGAGATTGTGCAACTCCCGGATACCGTAGGAATGCTTTGGGTGTACCAAATGTCACAACGTAACTGGGTGGCTATAAAGGTGCACTACAGGTATCTCCGAAAGTGTCTGTTGGGTTGGCACGAATCGAGACTGGGGTTTGTCACTCCGTATGACGGAGAGGTATCTCTGGGCCCAGTCGGTAATGCATCATCATAATGAGCTCAATGTGACTAATGAGTTAGCCACGGGATCATGTGTTACTGAACGAGGTATTGGGATACCGACGATCGAATCTCGGACAAGTAACATACCGATAGACAAAGGGAATTGTATACGGGATTGATTGAATCCCTGACATCGTGGTTCATCCGATGAGATCATCGTGGAACATGTGGGAGCCAATATGGGTATCCAGATCCCGCTATTGGTTATTGGCCGGAGAGGTGTCTCGGTCATGTCTGCATGGTTCCCGAACCCGTAGGGTCTACACACTTAAGGTTTGGTGACGCTAGAGTTGTTATGGGAAATAGTATGTGGTTACCGAAGGTTGTTCGGAGTCCCGGATGAGATCCCGGACATCACGAGGAGTTCTGGAATGGTCCGGCGGTGAAGATCGATATATTGGACGAAGGGTATTGGAGTCCGGAAGTGTTCCGGGGGTACCAGGCTATGGCCAGCATGACCGAAAGGTGTTTCGGGAGCCCCGGCAAGTGTTGGAGGGCCTCATGGGCCAAAGGGGAAGGGGCAAACCAGCCCACTAAGGGGTGGTGCGCCCCCCACACCCTTTCCCACGTTACTTGGGGAGGTGGGGCGCCTCCACCTGGCTTGGGAGGCAAGCCTCCACCTGCTTGGCTTGTGGGGCAAGTCTCCCTAGGATTTTCCCTAGGGAGATCCAATCGGCTTGGCCGCCGCCCCTAGGGGAAACCCTAGGGCGCCTCCCCCTCTCCCCTTGCCCCTATATATAGTGGAGGGGTGGGAGGGCAGCCGCACCTCTTCCCTGGCGCAGCCCTCCCTCCTCATACACCACCTCCTTCTCCTCCGTAGTGCTTAGCGAAGCTCTGCCGGAGAACCACGAGCTCCATTGCCACCATGCCGTCGTGCTGCTGGAGTTCTCCCTCAACTTCTCCTCTCCCCTTGCTGGATCAAGAAGGAGGAGACGTCCCCGGGCTGTACGTGTGTTGAATGCGGAGGCGCCGTCCGTTCGGCGCTAGATCGGATCTTCCGCGATTTGAATCGCTGCGAGTACGACTCCATCAACCGCGTTCTTGTAACGCTTCCGCTTAGCGATCTTCAAGGGTATGAAGATGCACTCCCTCTCTCTCATTGCTAGCATCTCCTAGATTGATCTTGGTGACACGTAGGAAAATTTTGAATTATTGCTACGTTCCCCAACAGTGGTATCATGTGAAGGAAATATGCCCTAGAGGCAATAAGAAAGTTATTATTTATTTCGTTATATCATGATAAATGTTTATTATTCATGCTAGAATTGTATTAACCGGAAACATAATACTTGTGTGAATACATAGACAAACAGAGTGTCACTAGTATGCCTCTACTTGACTAGCTCGTTGATCAAAGATGGTTATGTTTCCTAGCCATAGACATGAGTTGTCATTTGATTAACTGGATCACATCATTAGGAGAATGATGTGATTGACTTGACCCATTCCGTTAGCTTAGCACTCGATCGTTTAGTATGTTGCTATTGCTTTCTTCATGACTTATACATGTTCCTATGACTATGAGATTATGCAACTCTCATTTACCGGAGGAACACGTTGTGTGCTACCAAACGTCACAACGTAACTGGGTGATTATAAAGGTGCTCTACAAGTGTCTCCAAAGGTACTTGTTGGGTTGGCGTATTTCGAGATTAGGATTTGTCACTCCGATTGTCGGAGAGGTATCTCTGGGCCCACTCAGTAATACACATCACTATAAGCCTTGCAAGCATTGTAACTAATGAGTTAGTTGCGGGATGATGTAATACGGAACGAGTAAAGAGACTTGCCGGTAACGAGATTGAACAAGGTATCGAGATACCGACGATCGAATCTCGGGCAAGTAACATACCGATGACAAAGGGAACAACGTATGTTGTTATGCGGTCTAACCGATAAAGATCTTCGTAGAATATGTGGGAGCCAATATGAGCATCCAGGTTCCGCTATTGGTTATTGACCGGAGAGGTGTCTCGGTCATGTCTATATAGTTCTCGAACCCGTAGGGTCCGCACGCTTAACGTTACGATGACAGTTATATTATGAGTTTATATGTTTTGATGTACCGAAGGTTGTTCGGAGTCCCGGATGTGATCACGGACATGACGAGGAGTCTCGAAATGGTCGAGACATAAAGATTGATATATTGGAAGCCTATGTTTGGATATCGGAAGTGTTCCGGGTGAAATCAGGATTTTTCTGGAGTACCGGGAGGTTCCCGGAACCCCCCCGGTAACTTAATGGGCCTTAGTGGGCCTAGGTGGAAGAGAGGAGAGGAGGCCAGGGCAGGGCCGCATGCCCCTCCCCCCCAGTCCGAATAGGACAAGGAGAGGGGGGCGGCACCCCCCTTCCTTCCTCCCCTCCACCTCTTCCCCCTCTCTCTCCTAGTCCAACATGGAAAAGGGGGGAGTCCTACTCCCGGTAGGAGTAGGACTCCTCCTTGCGCGCCTCTCCCCTTGTCCGGCCGAACCCCCCTTGCTCCTTTATATACGGGGGCAGGGGGCACCTCTAGACACACAATTGATCATTGATCTCTTAGCCGTGTGCGGTGCCCCCCTCCACCATATTACACCTCGATAATATTGTAGCGGTGCTTAGGCGAAGCCCTGCGTCGGTAGAACATCATCATTGTCACCACGCCTTCATGCTGACGAAACTCTCCCTCAACACTCGGCTGGATCGGAGTTCGAGGGATGCCATCGAGCTGAACGTGTGCTGAACTTGGAGGTGTCGTGCGTTCGGTACTTGATCGGTCGGATCGTGAAGACGTACGACTACATCAACCATGTTGTGTTAACGCTTCCGCTTTCGGTCTACGAGGGTACGTGGACAACACTCTCCCCTCTCGTTGCTATGCATCACCATGATCTTGCGTGTGCGTAGGAATTTTTTTGAAATTACTACGTTCCCCAACAGTGGCATCCGAGCCTGGTTTTATGCGTTGATGTTATATGCACAAGTAGAACACAAGTGAGTTGTGGGCGATCATCACAACAGTGGCTGCATTCACTCTAAATAGGGCACCATCGAAATCCGTTGAGACGATGCCTTATGAACTATGGTTTGGCAAGTAACCAAAGTTGTCGTTTCTTAACGTTTGGGGTTGCGATGCTTATGTGAAGAAACTTCAACCTGATAAGCTCGAACCAAAATCGGAGAAATGTGTCTTCATAGGATACCCGAAGGAGACTGTTGGGTACACCTTCTATCACAAATCCGAAGGCAAGACATTCGTTGCTAAGAATGGATCCTTTCTAGAGAAGGAGTTTCTCTCGAAAGAAGTGAGTGGGAGGAAAGTAGAACTTGATGAGGTAACTGTACCAGCTCCCTTATTGGAAAGTAGATCATCACAGAAACCAGTTTCTGCGACACCTACGCCAATTAGTGGGGAAGGTAATGATAATGATCATGAAACTTTAGATCAAGTTATTACTGAACCTCGTAGGTTAACCAGATTAACATCCGCACCAGAGTGGTACGGTATCCTGTTCTGGAGGTTATGTTACTAGACCATGACGAACCTACGAACTATGAAGAAGCGATGGTGAGCCCAGATTCCGCAAAATGGCTTGAAGCCATAAAATCCGGGATGGGATCCATGTATGAGAACAAAGTATGGACTTTGGTTGACTTGCCCGATGATCGGCAAGCCATTGAAAATAAATGGATCTTCAAGAAGAAGACTGACGCTGACGGTAATGTTACTGTCTATAAAGCTCTACTTGTTGCGAAAGGTTTTCGAAAATTTCAAGGGATTGACTACGATGATACTTTCTCACCCGTAGCGATGCTCAAGTCTGTCCGAATCATGTTAGCAATTGCCGCATTTTATGATTATGAAATTTGGCAAATGGATGTCAAAACTGCATTCTTGAATGGATTTCTGGAAGAAGAGTTGTATATGATGCAACCGAAAGGTTTTGTCGATCCAAAGGGAGCTAACAAAGTGTGCAAGCTCCAGCGATCCATTTATGGACTGGTGCAAGCCTCTCAGAGTTGGAATAAACGCTCTGATAGTGTGATCAAAGCATTTGGTTTTATACAGACTTTTGGAGAAGCCTGTATTTACAAGAAAGTGAGTGGGAGCTCAGTAGCATTTCTGATATTATATGTGGATGACATATTGCTAATTGGAAATGATATAGAATTTTTGGATAGCATAAAGGGATACTTGAATAAGTGTTTTTCAATGAAAGACCTCGGTTGTCGTGGTGTTCTCACGTGAGGGGGTGTGAGTCGACAGATGCCACGAGGGCTTTGTGTGAGGGTAAGACTGCTGCTGATAGGCCCGGGAGCGGGTATGCGAGTAGCACGCGCTAGTTTACCCAGGTTCGGGGCTCTCCGGAGAGATAATGCCCCTACTCCTGCATGTCTGAGTATATATATCTGGGGTGTACATCGGGCAGTACAAAGTGCTCCTAGAGCTGTATCTGGGGGCAGTGCCATGGGCATCTGGCTCCATATATGCATGCACAAAGCATGCTTTGGTGGCCGGCCATGAGCATGGCCGCATGTGTGTGCTTGGGCATGCTTGCCCGTGGGGATGGATGGATGGCTAGCTAGCTCTCTTGCTAGCTAGCTTGCTTGTTGTGTGCGTGTGAGTCAATACGTGAGCATGTATGCATGTGTGTGTGAGTCCATCCCCTGGATGGATGGATGTGTGTCTCCTTTTATAGGAGAGGGTAGCTTTGTATCTAAGCTATGTGGAGGTATGGGAGCAAGGCATGGTGCATGTCATGCTTGTCCCCTAGGTCACTTCATGAATAGTGCCAGGGGACAAGTGACACTATACATGATGGTGTTGCGGTACGGTTGTCTTGTCCGCGGTATGGCCGTCTCGTCGGGGTCTTGTCGATGCCGGGTCGGACTGCAGTCGGCAGCCGGCTAGTCGGTGCAGTCGGTCAGCTGGCAGCCGGCCGGGTGGAGCAGTCGGACGGGGAGCCGGCAGGAGCGGCCGGGCAGTCGGACTGAGGGGCTTTGCTAGCCCCGATGTCTTGAAATATTGTCTCGCCGTCTTCGGGATACCCGTGTCCACTTACTCCGACATCGGTGAAGCTGCATATATATTGGGCATCAAGATCTATAGAGATAGATCAAGACGCTTAATTGGACTTTCACAAAGCACATACCTTGACAAAGTTTTGAAGAAGTTCAAAATGGATCAAGCAAAGAAAGGGTTCTTGCCTGTATTACAAGGTGTGAGATTGAGTAAGACTCAATGCCCGACCACTGCAGAAGATAGAGAGAAGATGAAAGATGTTCCCTATGCTTCAGCCATAGGCTCTATCATGTATGCAATGCTGTGTACCAGACCTGATGTGTGCCTTGCTATAAGTTTACCAGGGAGGTACCAAAGTAATCCAGGAGTGGATCACTGGACAGCGGTCAAGAACATCCTGAAATACCTGAAAAGGACTAAGGATATGTTTCTCGTTTATGGAGGTGACAAAGAGCTCATCGTAAATGGTTACGTTGATGCAAGCTTTGACACTGATCCGGACGATTCTAAATCACAAACCGGATACGTGTTTACATTGAACGGTGGAGCTGTCAGTTGGTGCAGTTCTAAGCAAAGTGTCATGGCGGGATCTACGTGTAAAGCGGAGTACATAGCTGCTTCGGAAGCAGCAAATGAAGGAGTCTGGATGAAGGAGTTCATATCCGATCTAGGTGTCATACCTAGTGCATCAGGTCCAATGAAAATCTTTTGTGACAATACTGGTGCAATTGTCTTAGCAAAGGAATCCAGATTTCACAAAAGAACCAAGCACATCAAAAGACGCTTCAATTCCATCCGGGATTTAGTCCAGGTGGGAGACATAGAAATTTGCAAGATACATACGGATCTGAATGTTGCAGACCCGTTGACTAAGCTTCTTCCACGAGCAAAACATGATCAGCACCAAGACTCCATGGGTGTAAGAATCATTACTGTGTAATCTAGATTATTGACTCTAGTGCAAGTGCGAGACTGAAGGAAATATGCCCTAGAGGCAATAATAAAGTTATTATTTATTTCCTTATATCATGATAAATGTTTATTATTCATGCTAGAATTGTATTAACCGGAAACATAATACTTGTGTGAATACATAGACAAACAGAGTGTCACTAGTATGCCTCTAGTTGACTAGCTCGTTGATCAAAGATGGTTATGTTTCCTAGCCATAGACATGAGTTGTCATTTGATTAACTGGATCACATCATTAGGAGAATGATGTGATTGACTTGTCCCATTCCGTTAGCTTAGCACTCGATCGTTTAGTATGTTGCTATTGCTTTCTTCATGACTTATACATGTTCCTATGACTATGAGATTATGCAACTCTCATTTACCGGAGGAACACGTTGTGTGCTACCAAACGTCACAACCTAACTGGGTGATTATAAAGGTGCTCTACAAGTGTCTCCAAAGGTACTTGTTGGGTTGGCATATTTCGAGATTAGGATTTGTCACTCCGATTGTCGGAGAGGTATCTCTGGGCCCACTCAGTAATACACATCACTATAAGCCTTGCAAGCATTGTAACTAATGAGTTAGTTGCGGGATGATGTAATACGGAACGAGTAAAGAGACTTGCCGGTAACGAGATTGAACAAGGTATCGAGATACCGACGATCGAATCTCGGGCAAGTAACATACCGATGACAAAGGGAACAACGTATGTTGTTATGCGGTCTAACCGATAAAGATCTTCGTAGAATATGTGGGAGCCAATATGAGCATCCAGGTTCCGCTATTGGTTATTGACCGGAGAGGTGTCTCGGTCATGTCTATATAGTTCTCGAACCCGTAGGGTCCGCACGCTTAACGTTACGATGACAGTTATATTATGAGTTTATATGTTTTGATGTACCGAAGGTTGTTCGGAGTCCCGGATGTGATCACGGACATGACGAGGAGTCTCGAAATGGTCGAGACATAAAGATTGATATATTGGAAGCCTATGTTTGCATATCGGAAGTGTTCCGGGTGAAATCGGGATTTTTCCAGAGTACCGGGAGGTTACCGGAACCCCCCGGTAACTTAATGGGCCTTAGTGGGCCTAGGTGGAAGAGAGGAGAGGAGGCCAGGGCAGGGCCACACGCCCCTCCCCCCCAGTCCGAATAGGACAAGGAGAGGGGGACGGCGCCCCCCTTCCTTCCTCCCCTCCACCTCTTCCCCCTCTCTCTCCTAGTCCAACATGGAAAAGGGGGGAGTCCTACTCCCGGTAGGAGTAGGACTCCTCCTTGCGCGCCTCTCCCCTTGGCCGGCCGAACCCCCCTTGCTCCTTTTTATACGGGGGCAGGGGGGCACCTCTAGACACACAATTGATCCTTGATCTCTTAGCCGTGTGCGGTGCCCCCCTCCACCATATTACACCTCGATAATATCGTAGCGGTGCTTACGTGAAGCCCTGCGCCGGTAGAACATCATCATTGTCACCACGCCGTCGTGCTGATGAAACTCTCCCTCAACACTCGGCTGGATCGGAGTTCGAGGGACGTCATCGAGCTGAACGTGTGCTGAACTCGGAGGTGCCGTGCGTTTGGTACTTGATCGGTCGGATCGTGAAGACGTACGACTACATCAACCGCGTTGTGTTAACGCTTCCGCTTTCGGTCTATGAGGGTACGTGGACAAAATTCTCCCCTCTCGTTGCTATGCATCACCATGATCTTGCGTGTGCGTAGGAAATTTTTTGAAATTACTACGTTCCCCAACATCATGAGCTAGGTCTATGCGTAGATTCTATGCACGAGTAGAACACAAAGTAGTTGTGGGCGATGATTTGTTCAATTTGCTTGCCGTTACTAGTCTTATCTTGATTCGGCGGCATTGTGGGATGAAGCGGCCCGGACCGACCTTACACGTACTCTTACGTGAGACAGGTTCCACCGACTGACATGCGCTTGATGCATAAGGTGGCTAGCGGGTGTCTGTCTCTCCCACTTTAGTTGGATCGGATTTGATGAAAAGGGTCCTTATGAAGGGTAAATAGCAATTGGCATATCACCGTTGTGGCTTTTGCGTAGGTAAGAAACGTTCTTGCTAGAAACCCATAGCAGCCACGTAAAACATGCAACAACAATTAGAGGACCTCTAACTTGTTTTTGCAGGGTATGCTATGTGATGTGATATGGCCAAAAGGATGTGATGAATTATATATGTGATGTATGAGCTTGATCATGTTCTTGTAATAGGAATCACGACTTGCATGTCGATGAGTATGACAACCGGCAGGAGCCATAGGAGTTGTCTTAATTTATTGTATGACCTGCGTGTCAATGAAAAACGCCATGTAATTACTTTACTTTATTGCTAACCGTTAGCCATAGTAGTAGAAGTAATAGTTGGCGAGACAAATTCATGAAGATACGATGATGGAGATCATGGTGTCATGCCGGTGATGAAGGTGATCATGCCGCGCCTCGAAGATGGAGATCAAAGGCGCAAGATGATATTGGCCATATCATGTCACTTTATGATTTGCATGTGATGTTTGTCATGTTTACATCTTATTTGCCTAGAACGACGGTAGCATAAATAAGATGATCCCTCACTAAAATTTCAAGAGACGTGTTCCCCCTAACTGTGCACCGTTGCGAAGGTTCATTTTTTCGAAGCACCACGTGATGATCGGGTGTGATAGATTCTAACGTTCGCATACAACGGGTGTAAGCCAGATTTACACATGCGAAACACTTAGGTTGACTTGACGAGCCTAGCACGTACAGACATGGCCTCGGAACACAAGAGACCGAAAGGTCGAACATGAGTCGTATAGTAGATACGATCAACATGGAGATGTTCACCGATGATGACTAGTCCGTCTCACGTGATGATCGGACACGGCCTAGTTGACTCGGATCATGTATCACTTAGATGATTAGAGGGATGTCTATCTGAGTGGGAGTTCATTAAATAATTAGATGAACTTAATTATCATGAACATAGTCAAATGGTCTTTGCAAATTATGTCGTAGCTTACGCTTTAGTTCTACTTTTTAAGATATGTTCCTAGAGAAAATTTAGTTGAAAGTTGATAGTAGAAATTATGCGGACTGGGTCCGTAAACTGAGGATTGCCCTCATTGCTGCGCAGAAGGCTTATGTCCTTAATGCACCGCTCGGTGTGTGAACCTCGAGTGTCGTCTGTGGATGTTGCGAACATCTGACATACACGTTTTGATGACTACGTGATAGTTCAGTGCGTAATGCTAACGGTTTAGAATTGAGGCGCCAAAGACGTTTTTGAAACGTCGCAGAACATATGAGATGTTCCAAAGACTGAAATTGGGATTTCAAGCTGGTGCCCACGTCAAGAGGTATGAGACCTCTGACAAGTTTCTTAAGCCTGCAAACTAAGGGAGAAAAGCTCAATCATTGAGCATGTGCTCAGATTGTCTGAGTACTACAATCGGTTGAATCGAGTGGGAGTTAATCTTCCAGATGAGATAGTGATGGTTCTCCATAGTCACTACCACCAAGCTATTAGAGCTTCGTGATGAACTATAACATATCAGGGATAGACATTATGATCCTTGAGCAACTCGCGATGTTTGACACCGCGAAAGTAGAAATCAAGTAGGAGCATCAATTGTTGATGGTTAGTAAAACCACTAGTTTCAAGAAGGGCGAGGGAAAGAAGGGATACTTCATGAAACGGAAAATTAGTTGCTGCTCTAATGAAGAAACCCAAGGTTGAACCCAAACCCGAGAGTAAGTGATTCTGTAATGAGGGGAACGGTCACTGAAGCAGAACTACCCTAGATACTTGGTAGATGAGAAGGCAGGCAAGGTCGACAGAAGTATATTGGATATACATTATATTAATGTGTACTTTACTAGTACTCCTAGTAGCACCAGGGTATTAGATACCGGTTCGGTTGCTAAGTGTTGGTAACTCGAAATAAAAGGCTACGGAATAAACGGAGACTAGCTAATGGTGAGATGACGATATGTGTTGGAAGTGTTTCCAAGGTTGATGTGATCAAGCATCACATGCTCCCTCTACCATCGAGATTGGTGTTAAACCTAAATAATTGTTATTTGGTGTTTGCGTTGAGCATATACATGATTGGATTATGTTTATCGCAATACGGTTATTCATTTAAGGAGAATAATCGTTACCCAGTCTATTTGAATAATACCTTCAATGGTCTTGCACCTAAAATGAATGGTTTATTGAATCTCGATCGTAGTGATACACATGTTCATGCCAAAAGATATAAGATAGTAATGATACTACCACATACTTGTGGCACTGCCATTTGAGTCATATTGGTATAAATCGCATGAAGAAGCTCCCTGTTGATGGATCTTTGGACTCACTCATTTTTGAAAAGATTGAGACATGCGAACCATGTCTATTGGTAGATATGCATGAAGAAACTCCATACAGATGGATCGTTTGGACTCACTTGATTTTGAATCACTTGAGACATGCAAATCATAACACATGAGCAAGATGACCGAAAGGCCTCGTTTTCAGTAAGATGGAACAAGAAAGCAACTTGTTGGAAGTAATATATTTTGATGTGTGCAGTCCAATGAGTGCTGAGGCACGCAGTGGATATCGTTATGTTCTTACTTCACAGATGATTTGAGTAGATGCTGAGTATATTTACTTGATGAAACACAAGTCTGAATTATTGAAAGGTTCAAGTAATTTCAGAGTGAAGTTGAAGATCACCGTGACAAGAGGATAAAATGTTTGTGATATGATCATAGAGATGAATATCTGAGTTACGAGTTTGGCACACAATTAAGACATTGTGAAATTTTTTTCACAACTAATACCGCCTGGAACACCATAGTGTGATGGTGTGTCCGAACATCATAACTACACCCTATTGGATATGGTGCATACCATGATGTCTCTTATCAAATTACCGCTATCATTTATGCACTAGGCATTAGAGACAACCACATTCACTTTAAATAGGGCACCACGCAATTCCGTTGAGACGACAACGTATGAACTATGGTTTAGAGAAACCTAAGCTGTCATTTCTTAAAAGTTTGGGACTGCGACGCTTATGTGAAAAAGTTTCAGGCTGATAAGCTCGAACCCAAAGCGGATAAATGCATCTTCATAGAATACCCAAAACAGTTGGGTATAGCTCCTATTTCAGATCTGGAAGCAAAAGTGATTGTTTCTAGAAATGGGTCCTTTCTCGAGGAAAAGTTTCTCTCGAAAGAATTGAGTGGGGGGATGGAGAAGACTTGATGGGGTTATTGAACCGTCACTTCAACTAGTGTGTAGCAGGGCACAAGAAGTTGTTCATGTGGCACCTACACCAATTGAAGTGGAAGCTTATGATAGTGATCATGAAACTTCAGATCAAGTCACTACCAAACCTCGTAGGACGACAAGGATGCGTACTACTTTAGGGTGGTACGTAATCCTGTCTTGGAAGTCATGTTGCTAGACAACAATGAACCTACGAGCTATGGAGAAGCGATGGTGGGCCCAGATTCCGACGAATGGCTCGAGGCCATAAAATCCGAGAGAGGATCCACGTATAAAAACAAAGTATAGACTTTGGAAGAACTACTTTGTAATGCCCTGGATCCGATGCGCCAGGTGTCCTCCAGTTATTCGCCGTCGTTGCCATGTCTTTTGCTTGTGTGTTGCATTTTGCCATGTCATCATCTGCATTGCATCATCATGTTTTCAAAACTTGCATCCGGTCCTTTTCCCCGTTGTCCGTTTCGCGATCCGACACTCTCGCACGCGCCCGGCACCTCCGAAATATTATTTTATTAGTGGCATAAAAATGTTCTCGGAATGGGATGAAAGTTGGTGTGCGGTCTTATTATAGTGTAGGTAGACCGCCTGTCAAGTTTCGTCGCATTCGGAGCTCGTTTGATTGTCCAATCGTTAAACTTATAGCGGTATCATTGACGGTACCTTCGTCGGACATTTCGGTCTCCGAAACCGTCGCCGGGCCTCTCCCTCTCCTCTCCCACAGTCCAAGTCCAGCCCACTAACCCCCCCCCCTCCGACTGGTACCGTTCGATTGCGATCGGAGGGCTCCGAAACCCCCCTAACCCTAGCCCCTACTCTTTATATACACCTCCCCCTTCCATTTTTGGTAGCCTACCCCTCTCCTCCTCGTTTTCAGCGCCTCCTCCCACCTAGAGGGTCGCGCCGCCGCCTCCCCCTCCAGATCCGGCGTGCCCCAGCCTCCCTCCGCCACTTGGCGAGCTCCCAGTGGTCAGCCGCCGCCGCGTCATCGTCTCCAGCCATTCCGGGAGCGCCACGTGGCCTCGCCGCGTCCCCCTGTCCTCCCCCGCGCCGCCCAGGGCCCGGCCGGCCCATCCGAGGCCCGCCCCGGGCTGGATCCGTGCCGAGCGCCGCCCGCGCCCGAGGCGCCTCGCCTCCGCGCGCCCCCGCGCCCTCCGCCCATCGCCCATCGCCGGCGAGCCTCCTCCGCCGCCGTCCGATCGCGCCCCGATCCTGCGCCACGACGCCGCTCGCCGCCGGCGATCTCCTCCTCGCCGCCTTCGTGCACCCTCGCCCCGTCGCCGCTCCCCGCTCCTTCCCCGGCGTCTCGCACCTCGCAGGAGGTCGCCTCCGTCGCCGGCCGCCACCTCGTCGCCGGATCCGGCGGGTGGGACGAGATCCACCCGCCCGGCCATCCAAACGCTTCCCCCCGCGCCGTACGCCTCCGTCCCGGATCATCCCGTCCACTTTGTCCCCGGGGTGAGAATTCTTCAGTCCCAGAGTTTTCATCATATGTTGCTCCGTTCATCCTACTGTAACTTCATGCTCACTGCTCCGTTTCTTGCATATAATATATCGAAATGTTAATCATGAGATGCTCTTCATTTTATTTTATTGTGCCATGCGTGTTTGAGTCCATCTTGATGCTCTAATCATCGTTGCAAGAGTGCTATATGCTGTTAACTGCTGCTATTAGCAGAACTTGGTGATTTGTCTTTTTCATTGCAGTTTGTGTGTGCATCCTATGAGCTTGATGTCTACATGTGTTTTGATCTACATCATGCTATCTTTACAGTGGTGTTTGTCTTGTATTTTTGTGGTCTATGTGGTGACTAGCACAAGCATGCAAAGTAGCCTCCATGATGTTGCTGATTTATGTGACTTAGTCATTTCTGCCAAGTCTGAGTCTGTTATGTTGTGATGCCATGTAAACCTGCTGCTACAAGTCATTCTATGCATGATCTGGAGATGTTCACTAAGGATGTTTTGTTATAAATGTTATGCTCTATCCTTCCATGCCCTTATGTGCATTTATGGCATGCTGTAGCTTGTTGTTATCTTGCTCTACTTTTGCTATAAAATGTTCCTGGCAGATTGTTTACATGTTAATCAATTTTGCCATGGTTGCTACTAGTGACCCATGTACCCTATGACTATGCTATTGCCATTCTTAGCTTTATATTTATTCCATCTTACTGTTGGTTACCTTGTCATGCCATGTAATACCCTGTGGTGAGTGGTTCAAGCTCACCAACATGCCTACTTATCGTTATTTCTGCCATGCTCTGTTTTTCTTCTAAGTCTGAATTTGTTTATGAAACTTGCTATGTTTACATTGGTGCCATCATATCTTCTGTGCCTTTTTGGCTCATGTTCATTAAGGTACTTTTTTTCTATGCCATTAGTAGATTCATGCCATGCTTTTGTTTGGTATGATATGTTCCTGTAGCATGTTGGTTGATAGCTCTAACCTTTGCAACCTGATATTATTTCTGCCATGTCCAGTGAATTCTGCCAAGTCTGTGAACCTGTTATTATTTGCAATCTTGCCATGTCCTTTTGAGCATGTTCTAGTGATTTCTGGAGGTAGCTCAGTGATCATGTTTTGTCATGCGTTACCTGTAAATCATGTCCATGCCTTTGATTTTCATGTTGAGTTGTTGTAGCATATTGTTTTGATGCTTGCTAGATGCCTAGTTGCTGTTTAGGACAGATTGTTGCTATATCTTGTTTGGAGTGTGTGTTGCACCGTTGCTCCGTTTTGAGCATGCTCTATATGAAACTTGCTTAGTTTTGCATGTAGTTCCATATTATCTTGTTGCATCCTTGTTTTGAGGTGTTTGCTTGATGTTTGTATGCATTTTGCATCAATGCCATGTTTAACTTGTTTTGCTCATATCTTGTAGGCCGTAGCTCCGAATCTAATGAACTTTATATGTAACTTGACTAGAATTTCATATAGATTATTTTGGTGCATCTTAACTTGCTGTTTAACAACTTGAACATAATGTTTATTCAGATCTGGACCAATTTCGAAATTTGCATATGAGGACTTACCGGATTTGTTCTATGTTGTTTCCGGCCTCATTTAAACTTGCTTTGATGTGTTGCTCTTGTATGCATAATCTATTGCCATGAGTAGCTTCAAGTAGCCTTGTCATGCATCATACTTGGTTGAGCATCATGCCTTGTTCATGTGTGGTGTGTTTACCATGTTGTGTGCTTCTTCTCGATAGTTCTCGTTTCGTTGCGATCGTGAGGATTCGTTCGTCTACGCTTGGTTCGTCTTCGTGGCTTCATCTTCTTCATGGGCTCGTTCTTCTTTCTAGCGGGATTTCAGGCAAGATGACCGTCACCTTGGATCTCATTACTATCATTGCTATGCTAGTTGCTTCGTTCTATCGCTTTGCTGCGCTACCTATCACTTGCTCTTCAAGCCTCCCAATTCGCCATGAACCTCTAATCTTGTCACCCTTCCTAGAAAACCGTTGTTTGGCTATGTTACCGCTTTTGCTCAGCCCCTCTTATAGCATTGCTAGTTGCAGGTGAAGATGAAGATTGCTCCATGTTGGATTATGTTTATGTTGGGATATCACAATATCTCTTATTTAATTAATGCATATATATACTTGGTAAAGGATGGAAGGCTCGGCCTTATGCCTGGTGTTTTGTTCCTCTCTTGCCGCCTTAGTTTCCGTCATACCGGTGTTATGTTCATTGATTTTGCGTCCCTTACGCGGTTGGGTGATTTATGGGACCCCCTTGACAGTTCGCTTTGAATAAAACTCTTCCAGCAAGGCCCAACCTTGGTTTTACATTTGCCTCACCTAGCCTTTTTCCCTTGGGAGTCGCGCTCCCGAGGGTCATCTTATTTTTACCCCCCCGGGCCAGTGCTCCTCGGAGTGTTAGTCCAAACTAGAGCCACTTGCAGTGCCACCTCGGGGAAACTTGAGGGCTGGTTTTAGTTGTACGTAGTGTTCATCCGGTGTGTCCTGAGAACGAGGTACGTGCGACTCCTATCGGGATTGTCGACACAACTGGTGGCTTTGCTGGACTTGTTTTACCATTGTCGAAATGTCTTGTAACCGGGATTCCGAGACTGATCGGGCCTTCCCGGGAGAAGGAATATCCTTCGTTGACCGTGAGAGCTTATAATGGGCTAAGTTGGGACACCCCTGCAGGGTATTATCTTTCGAAAACCTTGCCCGCGGTTATGTGGAAGATGGGAATTTGTTAAAACCCGGTTGTAGAGAACTTGACACTTGACTTAAGTAAAACGCATCAACCGCGTGTGTAGCCGTGATGGTCTCTTCTCGGCGGAGTCCGGGAAGTGAACATGGTTTCTGGGTTATGTTTGACGTAAGTAGGAGTTCAGGATCACTTCTTGATCATTACTAGTTGACGACCGTCCGTTGCTTCTCTTCTCGCTCTTATTTGCGTATGTTAGCCACCATACCTGCTTAGTCGCTGCTGCAACCTCACCACTTATCCTTTCCACACCCCTTTAAGCTTTGCTAGTCTTGATACCCATGGTAATGGGATTGCTGAGTCCTCGTGGCTCACAGATTACTACAACAACAGTTGCAGGTACAGGTTTTGCGATGATCCTGACGCGAGAGCGGTGTCACTTGTTTTGGAGTTTCTTCTTCTGCTTCTTCTTCGTTCAGGGGATAGGTTCCAGGTCGGCAGCCTGGGCTAGCAGGGTGGATGTCGTTTGAGCTCCTGTTTGTGTTTCATCCGTAGTCGGATGTTGATCTTATGTATGATGTATTGATGTATTCTTGCGGCATGTGTATGCCTTGTATGTATCCCCATCTATTATGTAATGTTGATGTAATGATATCCACCTTGCAAAAGCGTCTTCAAGATGCGCTTCTATCCTTGGTGGGACCTCGAGTTCCTTTAGGACAGGGTCGCATCTTGGGCGTGACATACTTGATGGTCGTAAGGCTGTTGGGTGCAGATGGATTTTAAAAGGAAAACGGACAATGATGGTAAGTGTCACCATTAAGAAAGCTCGACTTGTCGTTAAGATGTTTTCCAACAAGTTCAAGGAGTTGACTGCGATGAGACTTTCTCACTCGTAGAGATGCTAAGAGTCTATTGGAATTATATTAGCAGTTACTGCATTATTTATGAAATCTTGCAGATAGGATGTCAAAACATTGTTTCCTCAACGATTTTCTTGAGGAAAGGTTGTATGTGATACAACCAGAAGTTTTTGTCAATCCTGAAAGATGCTAACAAGTATGCAAAGCTCCAGCAATCCTTCTAAGGACTGTAGTAAGCATCTCGGAGTTGGAATGTACGCTTTGATGAGCTGATCAAAGATTTTGGGTTTATACAAAGTTTATGAGAAACTTGTATTTCCAAAGAAGTTAGTGGGAGCACTATAGAATTTTTGATGAGTATATGTTGTTAACATATTGTTGATCAGAAATGATGTAGAATTTCTGGAAAGCATACAGGGTTATTTGAAAAGTGTTTTTCAATGGAAAACCTGGATTAAGCTGCTTGAACATTGAGCATCAAGATATATAAGGATAGATCAAAAATGCTACTTTCAAATGAATACATACCGTGACAAGATTTTGAAGGAGTTCAAAATAGATCAGCAAAGAAGGAGTTCTTGGCTGTGTTACAAGGTGTGAGTATTGAGTAAGACTCAAGACCTGACCACGGCAGAAGAGAGAGAAAGGACGAAGGTCGTCCAAATGCTTTAGACGTAGGCTCTATAGTATGCTATGTTGTGTACCGCACCTGAAGTGTGCCTTGCCATGAGTTAGTCAAGGGGTACAAGAGTGATCCAGGAATGGATCACATGACAGCGGTCGAACTTATCCTTAGTATCTAGTGGACTAAGGAATTTTCTCGATTATGGAGGTGGTAAAAGAGTTCGTCGTAAAGGGTTACGTCGATGCAAACTTTGACACTAATCCGGATGACTCTGCGTAGTAAACCGGATTCGTATAGTAGAGCAGTTATTTGGAATAGCTCCAAGTAGCGCGTGGTAGCTGCATCTACAAGATGACATAGAGATTTGTAAAAGCACACACGGATCTGGAAGGTTCAGACCCGTTGACTAGTAACCTCTCTCACAAGCGAGATATGAACAAACCCCATGGGTGTTGGATTCATTACAATCATATAGTGATGTGAACTAGATTACTGACTCTAGTGCAAGTGGGAGACTGTTGGAAATATGCCCTAGAGGCAATAATAAAATGGTTATTATTGTATTTCCTTGTTCATGATAATTGTCTATTGTTCATGCTATAATTGTATTAACTGGAAACCGTAATACATGTGTGAATACATAGACCACAACATGTCCCTAGTAAGCCTCTAGTTGACTAGCTCGTTGATCAATAGATGGTTATGGTTTCCTGACCATGGACATTGGATGTCATTGATAACGGGATCACATCATTAGGAGTATGATGTGATGGACAAGACCCAATCCTAAGCATAGCACAAGATCGTGTAGTTCGTTTGCTAAGAGCTTTTCTAATTTCAAGTATCGTTTCCTTAGACCATGAGATTGTGCAACTCCCGGATACCGTAGGAATGCTTTGGGTGTACCAAACGTCACAACATAACTGGGTGGCTATAATGGTGCACTACAGGTATCTCCGAAAGTGTCTGTTGGGTTGGCACGAATCGAGACTAGGATTTTTCACTCCGTATGACGGAGAGGTATCTCTGGGCCCACTCGGTAATGCATCATCATAATGAGCTCAATGTGACTAATGAGTTAGCCATGGGATCATGCGTTACGGAACGAGTAAAGTGACTTTCCGGTAACGAGACTGAACGAGGTATTGGGATACCGACGATCGAATCTCGGGCAAGTAACATACCGATAGACAAAGGGAATTGTATACGGGATTGATTGAATCCCCGACATCGTGGTTCATCCGATGAGATCATCGTGGAACATGTGGGAGCCAATATGGGTATCCAGATCCCGCTATTGGTTATTGGCCGGAGAGGTGTCTCGGTCATGTCTGCATGGTTCCCGAACCCGTAGGGTCTACACACTTAAGGTTTGGTGACGCTAGAGTTGTTATGGGAAATAGTATGTGGTTACCGAAGGTTGTTCGGAGTCCCGGATGAGATCCCGGACATCACAAGAAGTTCCGGAATGGTCCGGCGGTGAAGATCGATATATTGGACGAAGGGTATTGGAGTCCGGAAGTGTTCCGGGGGTACCAGGCTATGGCCAGCATGACCAAAAGGTGTTTCGGGAGCCCCGGCAAGTGTTGGAGGGCGTCATGGGCCAAAGGGGAAGGGCAAACCAGCCCACTAAGGGGTGGTGCGCCCCCACACCCTTTCCCATGTTACTTGGGGAGGTGGGGCGCCTCCCACACCCTTTCCCACATTACTTGGGGAGGTGGGCGCCTCCACCTGGCTTGGGAGGCAAGCCTCCACCTGCTTGGCTTGGGGGGCAAGTCTCCCTAGGATTTTCCCTAGGGAGATCCAATCTGCTTGGCCGCCGCCCCTAGGGGAAACCCTAGGGCGCCTCCCCCTCTCCCCTTGCCCCTGTATATAGTGGAGGGGTGGGAGGGCAGCCGCACCTCTTCCCTGGCGCAGCCCTCCCTCCTCATACACCTCCTCCTTCTCCTCCGTAGTGCTTAGCGAAGCTCTGCCGGAGAACCACGAGCTCCATTGCCACCATGTCGTCGTGCTGCTGGATTTCTCCCTCAACTTCTCCTCTCCCCTTGCTGGATCAAGAAGGAGGAGACGTCCCCGGGCTGTACGTGTGTTGAACGCGGAGGCGCCGTCCGTTCGCCGCTAGATCGGATCTTCCGCGATTTGAATCGCTGCGAGTACGACTCCATCAACCGCGTTCTTGTAATGCTTCCGCTTAGCGATCTTCAAGGGTATGAAGATGCACTCCCTCTCTCTCGTTGCTAGCATCTCCTAGATTGATCTTGGTGACACGTAGGAAAATTTTGATTTATTGCTACGTTCCCCAACAGTGATAGCTCATTTGTGAGATAGAGCCTCGCTCATCCATACGGATCTACTCCTTGAGAGAGACCGTGGCCCCTCTGCGGAGAAGATCCCCCTTGGATTCAAGACCCCCTCTTGGGTGGCCCCATCAAGACCTCCTCACGGAGAATAACCGGTTACCTTTGTATCGTCCTTTGTTGATCGTGGATCTTGTATCTCCTCTCATGTTTTGAGGATCTAGCATATGTGTGACCGTATCATGTTGATTTGAGTGATTCTCTTGTGTTTTCCCTCGTGTTCTTCATGTTCTTAGTTGGGATCCGCTCCTTTCATGAAAGATCAGCCATCTAGGGTTCCACCCTACATCATCTTGGTATCATGAGCCACGTTGATCACGGTTTCGGAGCCCCCTCTCTTTGTTTTCTATCCTTGTTTTGTTGATTTTGTACCTAATTCAAAAATTCCCCGCAAAAATAGCCCCAAAATGTTTCATGTGATTTGTTGGTGTGATGTAGTTTTGTTGGATTTGGTCTGCGGATTTCGTGTGTTGCAGGTAGATCTAGCTTTCCACCATCTTTTCCCCAATTTCCATCCACAGAATCTTCCGAATTTTGCCCTGGATTTGACCTCTCCACGCGGGGTTCCTCGAGTTCGTCCACGGATCTAGAGCCCGGACATCCGTCCTGACAGCCCGGACATCCGGCCACCCCGGACATCCAACCATCCAGCCCGGACATCCGGTCCATGACTGCAGCACTTCCAGCGACCGCTCCGTTTCCCGCCTAACTTTCGTCAAATTTTGACCCCGTGCCCGCTTCCACTTCCGCATACCACCACCACTTCCGCATACCACCACCATATCCTTCCCGCTACCACCTCCGACAATTTTGACACGTTTTGCTTTGAGAATTTGATTTGCGGTTCCCGTGTCCTATTGTGTTTCGGCTATTTAGGTACGGTTTGACATCGACATCACCGCCGCTCATCTTCGCCACAGATTCGTCATCAACAATGATAAATCCACCATTTTGCCACCATACCATGATCGGTAACTTCATCTTGGTATAGTGATATCTCATCATTGTACATTCTTGCAATTGCATTGATAACCACCATAGACCATTTTTGGTAGCTTACCCATTGAGACTAGCCTTTGAGTATTACAAAGTGATATCTCATCATCATACTTCCCATAGCATACACTCAATTGCTATCTTGGTTCGTGAAGCATTGCATGAGAAAGGAGCTGAAATACAAAGAGACAAACAAGCTTTTAAGAAAAAGGGAAAGATAAGCAAAGAGCTTATAAGCAAGAACCATAGCATCATACTACATTAAGTTTGTCATACTCGATCATCTTGGATCATATCATCGGAATACCATACATATAGAATACTTGGGATAGAAGTTGTTGCATTTTTGCGTAGTAGGTTGTGCACAAGTTCGCATCCGCCTATTGTGCCATCGTGCTAGCGTCTCTCTAGTGTTGTGCAACAAGAGCATTTTCGTGGATTCCACATTTTGGCTCATCCCCTGGTTGCATGACCCCACTTATCTATTTGCATGTGTGTTTCCGTGTACCATATCTTGCTATTGGTCTACTTGTTGCATTTGCAAATTTGCGAATCTTTTCCAACATTATTGAGTCTCACTTACAATTGCATCAAATTTTGTGCCACCATCCTAACCGAACTCCACTATAAGCTTCTACTTGCGTAGGTGTGAGAAATCGACAAGAATTGGTACCAATTCTGCTATTTCCTTGTTACACATTGGAGTGATCATTGATCCATCTTCAACATCGGTCAAGGTATATTTGGTATAAGTTCTTATCTTTGTCCCACTCACATATTTGTTTGGAATGATGGATAGGCCAAGTACTTCTACCAACCCACTCTTCCTTAAGCACGACGACGACCCGAACAACTACATCACCAAGCTACACCTATTTGGTACACAATGAGCTTTGCATGAAGAGCAACTAGCAATGAGCGACCGCATTGACAACCTCGCCACCGACTTGCGACTCTCCGAGAAACGTACAAGAGACTACTTCGACAACAAGGCAAGAGAACGATGCAAGAATGGACAAGATTCATGCCTTGTTGGTCAACCGCTCTTCTACCACTTCGTCCTACTCAAGAAGGAGCCGCTCAAGTCGACACTCCGACGACACTATCTCCGGCTCAAGTACACCGTCATCGAACACTCTTCACCGAGCCGCGCGTCAAGACCGTCACGCCAACCGCAACCCTCTACACGACAACAACTCTCAAGAGCAAGCTCGCGCGCAGGAACATCGACACCGTCAAAACCAAGCTACATTCATGCAAACACAAGAACGACAATGCCAACGCCAACGAGAAGAAGAGGAACGAGCGCGACAACACCAAGATGCACAAGATGTCGAGGCACAACATCAAGAACAACAACTACGTGAAGCTCAAGCACTTGAGGCGCAACGTGCCCTTCGTGATTCAAGTTGAGCCGTAGCCAACCGAGGCCGACAAGCTCATGACCATCAAGAAGCGCTTCGCGATGAAGTTCAAGGGACGATTTATCAATCACGTGTGCATCGTCAAGTTCCTCAAGCTCCTCGTCAACCTTGACAAGCTTCACCACAAGCTCGCCAAGAACATCAAGTTCACCACGAGCAAGATAACAATGGAAATTCTCCAAGACAAGAACAACATGAGGTCGACAACCCTCCTCGCCAAGAGCAACATGAGTTTGTCAATCCTCAGTGACTTGGGCGTCCTCATCCCGAGCCCAACACAATGAAGAACAACGTTATGGCAAGCTCAAGTTTACCATGCCCAATTTCACCGGAAGCAATGGCCCCGAAGAGTACATATCATGGGCATTGAAGGTCGACAAGATCTTTTTCTTGCACAACTATGAAGAAGAGAAGAAGATCGCGATGGCATCCCTTGAGTTCCAAGACTACGTCCTCATTTGGTGGGAACAAGTCATTGAGCACCGAGCGGAAAGTGGTGAACCACCCATCACAACTTTGGCACAAATGAAGGATGTCATGAGAGCACGTTTCGTGCCAACCTACTACAACCGCGACCTCTTCAAGAAACTCCAACTCCTCAAGCAAGGAACCAAGAGTGTTGAAGAGTACCACATGGAAATGGAGATTGCCATGATACGAGCCAACGTCACGGAAGATGATGAGCAAACTATGGCACATTTCTTGAATGGGCCAAATCATCCTATCAAGAAGATCGCTGACTTCCAACCATTTTCGAACCTCATCGAGCTAGTGCATCAAGCTACCAATGCGGAACGTCAAGTGCAAGATGACTTCAAGTATGCCAAGTTCTCATCCAAGTCCTGTGGCTTCTCCAACACCCAATCTTCAACAACTCCAAGACCTTCTACTTCAACCAAGCCATCTACAAGCAACGGCGACAAGTCAGGTTACAAGAAAACTTTGACAACTTCAAGTCGTCCTCCTACTACAAGCAACTTCAAGCCGAGAGCTTCATCACCATCTACCACAACCAATGAGACCATCAATGCAAGTTCCTTCAAATGCTTCACATGCGGCGAACGAGGCCACAAGTCCTTTGAGTGTACAAACAAGCGCACCATGATCCTCAACGACGACGGAACCTATGACTCCATGAGTGAAGGAAAAATGGAAGCCCTTGAGCAAGTGGCCATGCACCGGCAAGTGAACGACGATGAAGATGATCAAGTCTTTTGTGACGAAGATTCGAGCCCCGCTCTCGTTGTCGCCAAGGTCTTGACTCTTCAACATCAACAAGACGAAGACCAAAGATGCCATATCTTCCACACCAAGGCCGGCATCAATGGAAGGTCCGTCAAGGTCATCATCGATGGAGGGAGTTGCCATAACTTAACAAGTGAAGAACTATGCTCCAAGCTCCAATTGGCCAAGATGAAGCACCCACACCCCTACAAAGTTCAATGGCTAAGCGACTCTGGCACTCTCCAAGTCGAGCATAGGGTACAAGTCTCCTTCAAGATCAGAGCATACGAAGACACTTTGGAGTGTGATGTTGTTCCTATGAACGTTTGCCACCTCCTTCTTGGACGGCCATGGCAATTCGACGGAGGTGTCATCCACAACGGGCGTACAAATCACTATAGCTTCAAGATGAAAGGAAAGGATTATGTGCTACGACCTATGTCTCCAAGCCAAGTGATCGCCGACAAGCAAGCCACCCATCATGGAGAGAATAGTGAGAGAGCAAACCACCAAAAAGAGATTGAGCGCCACAAGTCAAAATTGAGTGCCTCCATGATGAGCGACAAGAAAAACTTAGTCCTATTTGCCACCAAACGTGAGATGAGAGAAGAGTGTGAGAACCCATCAAGTGTTATGCACTATGTCCTTTTGTGCAAGGACGAAGCACCAAAATCTAACACCTCTCACAATCTACCTTTAGTGTTATCTTCTCTTTCGCATGTGTTTCGATTGTAGACCTATCAACGCTATCACTATTCGCTATAGGCACCCCATTCCACGCCTTGATGATATGCTAGATGAACTTAGCGGTGCCACTATTTTCTCCAAAAACGATCTCAAGAGTGGTTAATATCAAATATGCATACAAGAGGGTGATGAATGGAAAACCGCTTTCAAATCAAAGTTTGGTTTGTATGAGTGATTAGTTATGCCTATGGGTTTATCGGAAGCGCCCGGTACTTTCATGTGTCCTATGCATTATGTGTTTCGCCCTTACATTGGTGAGTTCGTTGTGGTCTACTTCGACAATATCCTTGTTTTTAGCAAATCTCTCAAAGATCATGTCACCCACCTTCGAACCGTGTTGCAAACTCCTCGAAAAGAGCGTATCTATTTGAATATGGACAAATGCCTTTTTGGCATTGATAAGCTTGTTTTCTTGGGTTTTGTAGTATCTTCCAAGGGTGTTCATGTTGATGAATCTAAGATCAATGCTATTAACACTTGGCCCCAACCAACCAATTTGCAACAAGTGTGTAGTTTTCCTGGTTTAGCCGGTTTCTACCGTAGATTTGTGAAGGACTTTAGCACTATTGTGTCTCCTTTACATGCTTTGAGCAAGAAGAATGCACCCTTTGTTTGGGGACCATCTCAAGATAGCGCATTCAATGAGCTTAAGAATTTTCTTACTCATGCCCCCGTGCTTGCTTTACCCAACTTTGACAAACCTTTTGAAATTCATTGCGATGCTAGTGGTAATGGCATAGGAGGTGTGTTAACGCGAGAGAAGTGCCTTCTACATCAGGTTGAGACAGCTTGTCATGCAACAAATCGACTATATCTTCACAAGCTTCTCGGCAAGATGGCATACGAGCTTCTCACCGGTAATAAACCCCAAGTTGGATACTTTCGAGTATTTGGCTCAAAGTGTTACATTCCTGATAAGCATCGTCGTTCAAAATTTGCCCCTAAATCTCATGAAGGTTTCCTACTCGATTATGGCTCAAACTCTCACACTTACCGTGTCTACAACAATTTCACCCGAAAGGTTGAAGAGACGGTAGATGTGAAGTTTGATGAATCTAACGGCTCGCAACTAGAGCAATTGCCAATTGATGTTGGAGACAAAGATCCTTCGAAAGCAACTCAAGACTTGTCTATTGGCAAGATTCTCCCATCGAAGGTGAAGGAGAGTACCTCGTCCGTTCAAGTGGAAGCCTCAACTTCACGACAAGGTGAACCACAAGTTGACTTGGAGGCATCTGCAAGTGGAACATGTAAGGACGAAGGGAACGAGGAAGTACAACAAGATGAACCTCATCGACCTCCTTCTCCACCTCCAGAAGAGAACAATAACGCCAACAACAATGAACAAGGACAAGAAGAAGAAGAAGTAGAAGAAGAAGAAGAAGACAATGAAGAGGATGTTCCACCCGACCCAAACAAAAGCTCTCACGAGTTATAGCAAGAGTCTCAAGAGATCATCCCGTTGAAGATGATATTCAAACCGGGAGAACTACTCACTCTAAAACTCGTTTGGCTACCTTTCGTGAACTTTACTCATTCATTTCTAGTATTGAACCTATGAAGGTTGAAGAAGATCTTGATGATCCAGATTGGGTGAACGCTATGCATGAAGAGCTACACAATTTCAAGGGGAATCAAGTGTGGACATTGGTAGAAAAGCCGGACAACAATCTCAATGTCATTGGAACGAGGTGGGTGTTTCGGAATAAACAAGATGAGGATGGAAAAGTTGTACGCAACAAGGCCCGTCTCGTCGCCCAAGGCTACACTCCAGTCGAAGGTATGGACTATGGTGAGACATATGCCCCCGTTGCTAGACTTGAGTCCGTACGCATCTTATTTGCTTATGCCAATCACCATGATATCACTTTATACCGAATGGACATTAAAAGTGCTTTTCTAAATGGTGAAATTGAGGAGGAAGTCTATGTTAAACAACCTCCCGGCTTTGTTAATTCGAAGTAACCCGATCATGTTTACAAACTTCACAAAGCTCTCTATGGTCTTAAACAAGCTCCTAGAGCATGGTATAAATGCTCGACCAAATTCCTTATTGAAAAAGACTTTGAAATTGGGAACTTGATTCTACGCTTTTTACTAAAAGGGTTAATGGTGAATTATTCGTGTGCCAAATTTATGTGGATGGTATCATATTTGGTTCAACTAACCCTCATTTTAGTGAAAAGTCTGGAAAGCTAATGTCGGAGAAGTTTGAGATGTCTATGATGAGTGAACTCAAATTATTTCTTGGTTTGCAAATGAAGCAAACTAAGGAAGGTACCTTTGTTTCTCAAACAAACTATACCAAGGATCTTTTCAAGAAGTTCAACATGCAAGCAAGGGTATGAAAACACCCATGCCTACTAGTGGACATCTTGACTTGACGAAGGATGGCAAACCGGTTGACCAAAAGGTTTACCGCTCTATGATTGTGCATCCTGTCCTGATATTATGCTAAGTGTGTGCATGTGTGCATGATATCAAGCGGCCCCCAAAGAATGTCATCTTAAGGCTGTGAAAAGTATAGTGAGATACTTAATTCATACAACAGATTTTGGCATTTGGTATCCTAAGAGGTCTTCCTTTGATCTTGGTGGCTACTCCGGTTCGGACTATGCCGGTGACAAGGTTGATAGAAAGTCCACTTAGGGTACTTGTCAATTTCTTCGTAGATCTCTTGTGTCTTGGTCCTCCAAGAAACACAACTTGGTATCCTTATCCACCGCCGAAGCGGAATACATTGCCGCCGGATCATGTTGTGCTCAATTACTTTGGATGACCCAAACCCTTAAGGATTATGGGATACATGTGAAACATGTTCCATTGCTTTGTCATAATGAGAGTGCTATTAATATTGCTCATAATCTCTTACAACATTATCAAACTAAGAATATTGAAGTTTGTCAGCATTTCATTCGAGATCATGTTGCTAAAGGAGACATCAATCTTAAGCATGTATGTACCGATAAGCAATTGGCGGATATATTCACCAAACCGCTTGATGATAAAGTCTTTTGCCGTTTTAGAGGTGAATTGAAATCATTGATGCTTTAAACTTGGAGTAGAAACTCCATTTGGATACATGCAAGGCATCAACCTTTTATGACTAATCCTTGATAGTTTTCTTATGATGATGATCATATGTCTTGGATCTATACTTGTACCCTTGCTTTTTATCTAACCCTTGTAGGTACTTGGATGAGCCCAAATCTATGAGATTGCAAGTCACTCACATCTTGATCAATCTCTACATCACTAAGTTCCTACTATATGGTTGTTGAATACAAGGAAGGATGAGCTCACTCAACATATCCTTTGACAATTTCTATATATCAAATTTCATTTGGTAACAAGTCTCATGATAGTCATTTTGGATACACAAGTGCTCTTCCTTGCAAGACTAACTCATGTAGGAAGATGAACTTAAACTACAAGTGGTGCTCCAAACTCTTGATGAACTACATCAACCTTGAGCATCCAACACAAGTTTGACTACATGAGCAAGATCAGCACCACCACCCAAGGTATGCAATTCCATCTTAGAGAAGCTTTACTCGAAGTTATGGGTCAAAGCAACTCAACTAGATGGGAATACAGCAAAATTCGTAAACGAAAAATGGTAACTCCATTTTGAGCTTAAATGATGTGTATGACCTACGATCAAGTGTTATCACTTGACTCCTCAGTCAATATACTCTAACATAGGTGACTTTGTCGCCGACCCCTTCTAGATGAAGTTCTCTAGTGTTTCTCTATTCACTTTGTGTTTTTGCATATGTTTCTTGTTATCTTGTTTCCCCTTATATATAAAAACCTTCATCTAGATCTCTTTTCTTTTGTATGTTTTCTCTGATTCTTCTGTATCAAATTCATTGCAAATCTTTTAGTTAATTCACTGCAAATCCTTGTGAGATTTAACTTGTCTAGTGAGATGAGTTGACAAACTTGTTCCTCTACATTGAACTCAGTCTCACCGATTCATGCCTATCTGCTAGACCGACCTACAGGGATTACTTATAGATAGTTCATCGGAACAACCGACGTGGACTAACCCGGTCTGACCATATGCACCACCAATGAGACTGCCAACTCGGTGTCAGAGATGAAAACGGATAGGCGTTACCGATTTCACTATTGATAAAACTTTTTGCCATTGGATATTTCGTTTCTTCTCCAGCTCCACTCAAGGATTCTTATCCTCTACACGCATCTTAAACTACATGCTGCTTTGTAGTGTGTCTCAAGAACCAAAACTATTTGACTCATGCTTTAGAAGTTCCCTTCTTGGAAATTGATGTCAAAGGGGGAGAGAGAGCACATCAAAGCTTATCACATGGGAGAGAGAGCACTTCTAATCTCCTCAAGATGCTTTTTAACAAAAAGAGGAGAGAAGTCACATGTCTTTAAGAGGGGAAATACATGTCAATATATGGTTGTGTGCACCATTTCCTGCTCTGTTTTCTGTTACTTCCTTTCTTGCTCTGATTTTCTCTTACCCTACTTTCTCCCGTTATCCAATATTAGATTAGGGGGAGAAAGATTCCATATCTAAGGAAGAAAATCTCTGGAATTCACTTCATATCCTTAATCAATTTTGGGGACATGTCTATATCCAAATGTAGTACTAGGTACTCACCCATTACATGCCATCCCAGTCTTGGAACTCTTGTGGTTTCCTGAAATTGCTTTAATTAGAGTGTTCTTGTGTTATCTAACCCTGTTTTCTCAAGTTCACCTCTTCCAAAGCCAGCTCAAGACCACAAGGTAAGTATATGCATCACACTCATGTGTATGATGATCCCTTGCTGATGTAGATATTGTTTGCAAGAAGGATTCATGAACATGAAGGTACACTTATTTTATCTACATCATTTGCTCTGATGCATATAGCCAAGATACATGTAACTCATTGCTTTCTCTGACATGCTTATGCATTCACATGCTCTTATATTATATCTTTACATGATTGCATACAGGTAGGGGGAGCCTATGCATGTTACATGTCTTTCCAAAGCTTTACTTGTTACTCTTCATATCGTTTATCTAAAGCTTTGATGTATGTTGTCATCAATTACCAAAAAGGGGGAGATTGAAAGCACAAGTGCTCCCTGGGTGATTTTGTTAATGGTCTACTTGCTCAAAGTGCTTAGTGATATTGCTCCAAAACCCTCAACCACTTTCTCATTTCCAAATTTATTAAAAACCCAAAGTCAAACTCGGCCCCACCGATTTGATCTATCTGGCGCCACCGAGTTCATTTGACCTAGCCACTGCCAAAAACCCTAGACAATTTGGTCTCACCGATACGGATCTCGGTCTCACCGAGATGGCCTTGCAAAATTTCTGTTACCTGTTGTAATTATTTTGGTCTCACCGAGATGTCAATCGGTCCGACTGAGTTCGCCTGACCAACTCTCTATTTGCTCATTGCTGAAATCGGTCTCACCGAGTTCACGCAATCTGTCTCACCGAGATGAGGTTTTGCCCTAGCCCTAGCAAATCGATCCCACCGAGTTGATCATGTCGGTCCCTCCGAGATTCCTAACGTTCACATTTTGAACTGAATCGGTCTCATTGAGTTCTTCTATTCGGTCTGACCGAGTTGGGTCCAATGCGTGTAACGGTTGGATTTTGTGTGGAGGCTATATATACCCCTCCACCCCGTTCTCCATTTGAGAGAGAGCCATGAAAACGTGCCTACACTTCAACTACTCATTTTCTGAGAGATAACTACCTACTAATGTGTTGAGACCAAGACATTCCAATCCAACCACAAGAATCTTGATCTCTGGCCTGACCCAAGTTGCTTTCCACTCAAATCATCTTTCCACCATAGCCAAATCTGTGAGAGAGAGTTGAGTGTTGGGGAGACTATTATTTGAAGCACAAGAGCAAGGAGTTCATCATCAACACACCATCTATTACCTTTTGGAGAGTGGTGTCTTCTAGATTGGTTAGGTGTCACTTGGGAGCCTCGGACAAGATTGTGGAGTTGAACCAAGGAGTTTGTAAGGGCAAGGAGATCGCCTACTTCGTGAAGATCTACCCAAGTGAGGCAAGTCCTTCGTGGGCGATGGCCATGGTGGGATAGACAAGGTTGCTTCTTCGTGGACCCTTCATGGGTGGAGCCCTCCGTGGACTCGCTGAAAGTCTCCATCGACATGGACGTACGATAGCACCATTTATCGGAACCACGCCAAAAATCTATGTTTCTACATTACGTTTGCCTTCTCCAAACCCTTCCCTTTACCTTCATATGCATTGTTTTACTTTCCGCTGCTACACTCTTAGAATTGCATGTGTAGGTTGATTGCTTGACTTGTGCTAGAGTGCTAAAATCTGTCAAGACTTAAAATTGGGAAAAGGCTAGATCTTTATTTGGTCAAGTAGTGTAATCACCCCCTCCAGACCTACTTTCGATCCTACACTCGCTCAACCGTTACCCTTCGTGGGTTGAAGTCTCCATCAACGTGGATGTACGATAGCACCACCTTTCGAAACCACACCAAAAATCTCTGTGTCTACATTGTGTTTGCACACTCCAATCCCGTCCCTTTAATTTCTTGCAATTAGCATGATTTACTCTTTCCGCTGCTCACACTCTTGCCATGCTTGCTTGAAATGTATTGTGAATGCTTAAACTTGTGCTAAAACTCCACCTTAACTTGAAGAACTTAAAAATTGCCACTTTTGCATATTAAGGGTCTAATCACCGCCCTGTAGACACCTCTTCTCGATCCTTTCGCCATGGTGCAACGAAAATATTCATCGGAGTTTGCATCAATGTCGTGTAATTGAATTTCAGTCTTGCCATGCTCGAACCGATGGAAATGAAAGTGTGAGACAAAGTCCATTGCAGAGCTTTTTATACGCTTCCCTTCGCTCATCCATTCCAAGCTCCACTTGGTGCTATCAGATTCATCACGAGAGATGTACAAAGTGGCATAGAATTGGAGTATTATTTCCGTATTCCACGGAAGTTGAAATGCAAAGACTTGTGTGAGGCCAAAATCTTTGATATCTTGCAAGACTTGATTAAAGCAGCCAATGTTCTTCATAGCAGCGATATCCGGGAACTCATGACGAAATTTTTTGCAACTATCATATAGGATCCGAGAGTAAAATATAGCCTATTCTTGAGTCCAGAACCAAGGAGATTCAGAGGTGCGAGGCTTGTTGTACGGACTCTCTTGAAAAAAAAGAGGATGAGTTTTCCGATTGTAAAGTGGTTCTTTGACGCCAACGCCTATAGACAATAACGACACTTGTTGACGAGGATATGAATATTTGAGCTCATCTTCAACGGAAATCACTTCATTGCCATAAACTACAGAGTCTGAATGATGAGTAGAAACATTTTCATTGTAGAAGGATCAACATCTGAATTTCTTTTTGATGTGTCGAGTGAAATTCGCAGTGGAGAGGGAGCAGACACTTTAGCACGTGACACTGAAGCTTTATCAAGCATTGGGGATTGATGAGGATGTTTTTGGAAGACGGTTGAGGTGCAAAGGGAGGAACCGATTCATTTGGTCTCACACGAGCTGGAGATGCTTGATGCTCAGACTCAGGAATTTCACCTTGTTCTGATCTTTGGTGGGCTACGTAGGGGGGTCACTTGTGCGAACCCGAGAGCATAAGTAGCGTGTCATCTTCATCGCCATTTTCATCATCGACGGCTCCATCGACTATGGTGCCCAAGAAGAAGTCCGGTGCCGCAGCTCACCCGTCCACCTCGAAGGCCCCGCCGCCCGTGACCGCCGATGCCGCAGGGAATGCAGAGGCGCATGAGGATGTGGGTACTGCGGGAAACGAGGTCGGCTCAGGCGGCATTGTCACCACCTCCCCCACGGCCAAAGCAGGAGTGGGAGGCACTAGAGAAGGACATCACCAACAACATCCCGGCGACCACACTCCGCGAGGTACGGGTATAGAGGTTATTCCTTCTATCCCCTCCGGCCTGGCCGAGGGGCATAGCCACGGCAGTGACGTTCGTCCCGAGGCGAATCACAATCCTACGGCCGCCCCCGTCATGGGCGCGGTCGCAGGACATGCACCACCCCCGGAGCAAACTGGCCCAGCCAATGCTCTGAATGGAGTCATTGGCCCGCATGCTCCATCACCTCGTCACCACGCCATCACAGCGACTGGCTCCCAAAAACGGGAGCCCGGCGCAGCCACCGCCTGCACCGTCAGGAGCTGGGCGTTGCTACAGTATACATCATCATCACCAATACCAAACACTACTTTGGAGGCCATGGCGCGGTCCCGACTGCTGCTGAGGTTTCCATCGACAGCTGATCAGATGGATGACTGGAGAGCCACCATTTAGAATCTGATTGGCTTTGCCGAGGCAGCAGGCTCACAGCGAGCTGGGCCACCACAGCCTCCCAAGACGATGATGGTGGCCCACGCTATTGGCCATGCGGAAGGGGCCACCCCATGGTGCAATCCCCACCACGGCAACTAGCGTGAGGGCCATGAGACCAAGAGCTTGATGACGTCTTGATGGCTTCGTCCAATCCTCGAGCACGTCAAGGCCGATGACGAGCCCCGGAGGACAGGCAGATGGAGGGCGGGCCCATCACTATCGAGTGACACCGCGATGGCCACCACCTAACCAATGGGCGCGAAGGCCCTAACATCGACGAGCTTGCGCTCGGCAGAGGCATTCGAGGCTGGGTGCCCTGCCTTCAGCCGTGAGCTGCGGCAAGTCCGTTGGGCGTCCGCTCGCACGTTCAAGCCAGAGATTCCAGAGAAGTATGATGGGAGACTGAACCCGGTAGAGTCCTGTAGCATCTACACCATCGCTGTTCAAGCTGCCGGGGGAAGAGATGAGAAGGTTTTTGCCAACTACTTCCCTTTGGCGCTCAAGCCAAACGTGAGGTCTTGGCTGATGCATGTGCCGGAGAACTCCATCTCGACCTGGGCTTACCTGTGCCATGAGTTCGTTGGCGCCTTCACGGGCGGCCACCAAGAACCAGGATGACCCAGTGATTTGCAGCTTCTCCCGTAGAAGGAAGGAGAGACCCTGCAAAAGTACATGCAGAGGTTCACCCGAGTCCACAGGAATATTCCAGATATCCACCCGACAGTTATGATAGATGTGTTCTACTCCAACGTGCACAACCGTCGGATGCGTTCTAGGATGAACGTTTGATTGCCCAAGACTGTGAAGGAACTTTACACCTTGGTGGACAAGTGTGCTCAGGTGAAGGAGGGGAGGAAACTCCCTGGAGAAGAGGATGGTGTCGACGTCGACTTAGAATATGACGACGAGGCCACCAGTCAGAAGAAGAAGAACAAGAAGCGCAAGGATAAAGTAGTACTCACCGTTGAGGGATCGGGCACACCTAGTACCAGCAAGAAGGCTAATGCCGAAGCCTGCGGCAAGGAAGTTGCCGCGTGTACTGACTGCCGGGAGGCTACGGCTACTGAGAAGGCTGGAAAAGGTGATGGGCCGTATTGCAAGATTAATCGGACCAAGGGCCACGATCTCCAGGAATGTCATCAGGTTGAGCAGCTCGTCAAGAAGCAGAGGGCTGGATATGAGAAGCATGATAAGGGAAAAGGTCAGAATGGCGGTTGCGGGAAGGGCCGAGGCGGTGAAGCAAATCGCCCCGGCAAGGCTCTTCGGAACCAAGGAAAACCCGCAAGAGGCCGAGAGAAGGAAGGTTGCAATGATGAGAGTGATGGAGGGGATGAAGAGGAAACCAGCGAGCAGGAATTCCACAAGGCCACTAATGCCCTGTGCATTGACGGAGGTGCATCTCTGCACTCCTCTCACCGCCAACTTAAACGGTACACGCATGAGGTCAATGTAGTGGAGCCAGCGGCAGAGTCTCGGAAGCCACTCAAGTAGTCACGCACGCCCATCATCTTTGACGAAGAGGACCATCCTGACCGCACCACTGCGGTAGGATGCTTGTTGTTGTTGGTTTCACCAATGATCCGCAACCTCAATGTCACAAAGATGTTGGCTGACGGTGGGGCCGGGATGAATCTGAGTTCCCCAAAGGTCATCAGCAAACTTCAGATAGCAGAGGAAGAACTCAAAGTCACGGGCAAGTTTCGAGAAATCAACCCCGGTAGGAGTCATCTTAAGGGAAAGATCACGTTGCCAGTGACACTCGGAGGAGAGTTGAAGTACCGGACTAAGAATGTTGTGTTTGATGTGGTCGACCTCCCCCTGCCGTACAATGGAATCCTTGGATGCCCAGCTCTGGCAAAATTTATGGCGGCATCCCACTATGCCTACCACACCTTGAAGATGCCACGGCCGGTGGGAGTCATTTCCATTCCGTCAGACGAGAAGGACGCAATTATTTGCGTGGATAAGATGTACCGGGACGCAGTCGCGGCAGAGGCCGCGGAAGCCACAGTTCCCACGAAGGAAATCAAAGGAAAGAAGAAGGCTAGCAGGGACACTAGCAAGGAATCCGGGAAGCGTACCTCTTCGGAGTGTGCTGCGCCTGTTGATGACTTGCTGGAGAGTTCCAATAGCAAGAGATCCAAGGCTACTACACCTCATGTGAAAAGGTCCCGGGAGGGCTGGCTGGCACTGATGGTACCTTTACGATCAGTGCCACCCTTGATGACAAATAGGAAAGCGCGCTTGTTGCCTTCCTGTGGGCGAATATCAATGTGTTTGCTTGGCAACCGTGTGATATCCTCGGTGTTCCCAGGGAGGTAATCGAGCACCACCTTGTTGTTTGCCCACATGCCCGACCCATCAAGCAGAAGGTCCAAAAGCAAGCTTTGGTTAGAGCAGTACTGCATCCAACGTGGTTAGAAAACCCGGTGGTCGTACGCAAGGCTAACGGAAAATGGAGGCTTTGCATTGATTTCACAGATCTTAACAAGGACTGCCCGAAGGACCCATTTCCCTTGCCGCGCATTGACCAGATTGTGGATTCCACTTCAGGACGTGATTTGCTCTCTTTTCTGGATGCGTACTCTGGATATCATCATATTTTCATGTCCAAGGAAGATGAAGAGAAGACCTCATTCATCACCCCATGTGGCACATACTTCTTCGTGCGCATGCCTTTCTGGTTGAAGAGTGTCGGGTCCACTTTTGCAATAGCAGTCCAGATTGGTTTTGAATCACTGTTGCATAGGAACATCGAAGCTTATATGGATGATATTGTGGTCAAGACCAAGGAAAGATCAACCCTCATCCAGGATTTAGAAGAGACATTTTCTAATCTGCGCAAGATGAACTTGAAGTGGAACCCGGAGAAGTGGTGTTTGGCGTTCCATCTAGCAAGCTACTTGGTTTCTTTGTGTCCCATCATGGGATAGAGGCCAACCCCAATAAGATCAAGGCTATCGACAAAATTCAGGCACCTGAGACAGTTAAGGATGTAAGGCGTTTGACAGGGTGTGTTACCGCGCTTAAAAGATTCATCTCCAAGTCTGCCGAGCGCGCCTTGCCATTCTTCAAGATCTTGCAGAAGGTAGGACCCATGAAGTGGACCCCGGAAGCATTTACAACATTGCAAGATTTGAAGACCTACTTGTCCTATGTGCGCACTTTGGTTGCTCCCAAACCACAGGAGCCGTTGCTGCTATACCTGGCAGCAACTAATCAAATGGTTAGTGCCAAACTAGTGGCACGGAGGGAAGTGGAGGAAGCAGCTGCCTCAGCTAGTGTCCCTTCTAGGGGGAGAGTGAGAACAACCCGACAAGGCCAGAAGATATGGATCAAGACAAAGAAGAGCGCTGCAGCGGAGACCATCCCAAGGACACAGCAAGGAAGAAAGTGGTGCAGCGCCGAGTGTACTTCGTCAGCTCCCTATTGCAGGGGGCTAGATCCAGGTACTCTAGCGTGCAAAAGTTGATTTTTGGCCTTGTCATGGCCTCAAGGAAACTGCGCCACTACCTCCAAGCCCATGAGATCACGGTTATCACACATTTTCCTTTGCAAAGGATACTTCGAAACCTTGAGGATACCGGAAGAATAGTGGAGTCGGCTTTGGAGTTATCCAGCTTTGGGCTGAAATTTGAAAGCACATCAACGATTCAGAGCAGGGCATTGGCAGAGTTTATTGCAGAATGGACGCCAACCCCTGATGAAGAACTGCTGGAAACAGTTATTCCCAGCAAGGAAGCACCCCAAGAATGGATCATGTATTTCGATGGTGCCTTCTCCCTACAACGTGCAGGAGCTGGTGTGCTTCTTGTTGCTCCCACTGTAGAGCACCTAAAGTACGTCATCCAAATGCATTTCCCCCAGCGGGAGACGACCAACAATAGAGCAGAGTATGAAGGGCACCTTGCCGGGCTCAGGATTGCCACTGAATTTGGAATCAAGAAGCTGATCATTCGAGGAGATTCACAACTTGTGGTGAGACAAGTCAACAAGGACTACCAAATTCCATTGATGGAAGCATATGTTGAGAAAGTGAGAAGACTGGAGGAGTGCTTTGACGGATTGCAAACAAAGCATGTACCCCATGCGGAAAATAGCATTGCTGATCATCTGTCAATGTGTGCTGCACAAAAAGTTCCTGTGGAACCAGGAACTTTTGTTTTCCATCTTACTCATCCTGCCGTATCCCCAACAACAACGGCCCGAAAGAGGAGGAAACTGGACTCTGGTAAGCCTCTCCCGATAGAGCCTCTCGGGGCACCTGGCAGGGACCTTGCTGGAAACAACTCCCCTTCGATTGTCGGGCAGCACCCTCCTGCCGGGCCACTGGTCCCCGCAGTCAAGGAACGCGCCCACGCGAATAAGGAGGTGCCGCTAGTCCTTGTTGCCGAGCCCCAGGCTCCAAGTTAGGCAAGGCACATAGTCCACTTCCTCCAAACCGGAGAACTTCCCGAAGAGCAAGACGAAGCTGAAAGAGTGGCCCAGAGGGCTAGTATGTATCAGTTTTTTGATGAAACACTATACAGAAGAAGGCCCAACGCTGTGAAATTGAAGTGCATTTGCCGTGAAGAAGGAAATGAACTCCTGGCAGAAATACACAAAGGCATGTGCGGCTCCCACATTGGATCAAGGGTGTTGGTTGGTAAAGCATTCCGGCAAGGATTGTACTGGCCCACAACTCTCCAAGATGCGGTCGAGCTAGTCACCAAATGTGAAGCCTGCCAGTTCCATTCCAAGAACATCCATCTGCCTGCCCAAACTCTTCAGACAATTCCTTTGTCATGGCCGTTTTCGGTCCGGGGGCTCGATATCCTCGGCCCTTTCCCCCGAGCTACCGGGGGCTTTGAATTCTTGTTCGTTGCCATCGACAAGTTTACAAAGTGGCCATAAGTAGAAGTCGTGAGAAAGGTGACTGCTCTGTTAGCTATCATGTTCTTGAAAGGATTGGTGTGTGCTGCTTCGAGGTCCCTGCCCGGATCATCACCTACAATGGCACCCAGTTCACGAGCCCCGCCTTCATGCAATATGTTCATGCCCTCAGAAGTATGATCTCATTTGCCTCTGTTGCACATCCTAGAAGCAATGGACAAGCTGAGAGGGCGAACGCTAAAGTGTTGCAAGGACTCAAGACGAGAACATTTGATAAGCTGCAGAAGTGCGGCAGGCGATGGATCGACGAGCTGCCGGTGGTTCTTTGGTCCCTTAGAACGACACCAAATCGAGCTACTGGGCAGACACCCTTCTCCCTAGTCTATGGGGCAGAAGCAGTTATCCCCACGGAACTCATTTATGGGTCACCTCGAGTGCTCGCCTATGATGAAGTAGCGCAGGATCAGCCCCGCATGACGATGTTGTGCTTCTCGAGGAGAACCGTCTCTGGGCTGCTATGCGTGCTGCATGCTACCAGCAAGCCCTGCGTCGCTATCACAGCCGCAGGGTTCATGCCCGGTGTTTTAAGGAAGGTGACCTTGTCCTTAGGCGCGTTCTGTCTGCCAAGGGTGCAAACAAGTTGACGCCAAAGTGGGAAGGCCCTTACCGGATAGTACAAGACACTAGACCTGGCGCAGTCCATCTGGCGACCGGAGATGGCATTCAATTGCAAAAATCATGGAATATTGAGCATCTCCGCAAGTTCTCCCCGTAAGGCGTGGCTGTTGGGCCCTGCCTGGCAGCCACCCTTTTGTACAGGCCCTGCCTCGGTTTCATGTAACCTCTTGTACAAAGCTAGGCGCAGACCCTGAGCAACAGAGAAATAAATGAAGTGCTGGGGGCCCCCCGACAAGTTGCATGCATGCATAAGCATTTCATGAGCATCTCATGTTCATGTAGATAAGATCGCATCTGGCAACATTTTCATCTGCATAAATTGCAGGCTCCTGCCAAGGACTTGGTCTCCAAGAGGACATGGAAAGATGAGCCGACACTGCGATCTCCGGCAAGCCAAATAGATAAGTTCTTTCTCTTATCCATACATGTTCTTTAAGTAAAGACTTGTGCATAAGAGAACCTCGCCGCTTTTTGAAACTTAGGTGCTCCCTTCCCTTGACTCAACGTTGCTTCGGTCAGGATGGTCGCAGTGGCCTTTGGTGAAAAAATATTGGCGGGGGGCTGGTCCCTCTCCATGATTTGTGCCCGGTAGGCCTGACTCCATGGCAACAAAACTGAGGGTACTGGCATGGTAGCCTCCCGGGGGAAAACTTGTTATAGGATCGAAAGTATGTCTAGAGGGGGGTGATTAGACTTCTTGACCAAATAAAAATCTATCCTTTTCCCAATTTTAAGTCTTGTCAGATTTTAGCAGCTTAGCACAAGTCAAGCAATCAACCTACACATGCAAGTCTCAAAGTATAGCAGCGGAATGTAAAAAATTTGCATATGAAGGTAAAGAGAGGAGTTTGGTGGGAGAAAACGCAATGTAGACACGGAGATTTTTGGCGTGGTTCCGATAGGTGGTGCTATCGTACATCCACGTTGATGGAGACTTCAACCCACGAAGGGTAACGGCTGCGCAAGTCCGCGGAGGGCTCCACCCATGAAGGGTCCATGAAGAAGCAACCTCGTCTATCCCACCAGGCTCCACCCATGAAGGGTCCATGAAGAAGCAACCTTGTTTATCCCACCATGACCATCGCCCACGAAGGACTTGCCTCACTAGGGTAGATCTTCACGAAGTAGGCGATCTCCTTGCCCTTACAAACTCCTTGGTTCAACTCCACAATCTTGTCAGATGCTCCCAAGTAACACCTAACCAATCTAGGAGACACCACTCTCCAAAAGGTAATAGATGGTGTGTTGATGATGAACTCCTTGCTCTTGTGCTTCAAATGATAGTCTCCCCAACACTCAACTCTCTCTCACAGATTGGATTTGGTGGAAAGATGATTTGAGTGGAAAGCAACTTGGGGAAGGCTAGAGATCAAGATTCTTGTGGTTGGAATGGAATATCATGGTCTCAACACATGAGTAGGCGGTTCTCTTTCATAGAATGTATGCTGGAAGTGTAGGCACGTTCTGATGACTCTCTCCACGAATTAAGAGTGGGTGGAGGGGTATATATAGCCTCCACAAAAAATCTAACCATTACACACAATTTACCAAACTTGGTGGGACCGAATCATGAAACTCGGTTAGACCGATTTAGTTCAAAATGTGAACGTTAGGCTTTTCGGTGGGACCGACATGTCAACTCGGTGGGACCAATTTCATTAGGGTTAGGGCATAACGTAATCTCAGTGAGACCGATTTCTGTAATAGGCAAATAGAGAGTTGGTCAGGCAAACTCGGTGGGACCGAATCGCTCATTTCGGTGAGACCGAAATGTTACGAAAGGGAAACAGAGTGATTGCATTGCAAACTCGGTGGGACCTATCGCTCATCTCGGTTACATCGAAACGTTATGAAAGGGAAACAGAGAGTTTGCAGTCCCATCTCGGTGAGACCGAGATCCCTGTCGGTGAGACCGAACTGACTAGGGTTTCTGGCAGTGGCTATGTCAAATGAACTCGGTGGCGCCGGATAGATCAAATCGGTGGGGCCGAGTTTTACTTTTGGTTTGGGACATATGTGGATATGAGAAAGTGGTTGAGGGATTTTGGAGCATATCACTAAGCATTTTGAGCAAGCAAGCCATTAAGCAACACCTCATCCCCTTTTAATAGTATTGGCTTTTCCTATGGACTCAATGTGATCTTGGATCACTAAAATGAAAATGTAGAGTCTTGTGCTTGAGCCAACATGTGTCCTTAGCATTTTGAGGGGTCCACATTCCTAGTCCATGCCATGCCAATCATTGAACTTTCTGAAATGATCATCTTGAAAGAGCATTAGTTCCATGAGCTATATGTTGTTAGGAATTACCAAAACGACCCAGGGATAGTTGCACTTTCAATCTCCCCCTTTTCGGTAATTGATGACAACATATAGATCAAAGCTTCGACAAATGATAATAAGATTGAAATGCATCGTCGCTTTGAGAAGTATGTGATAAGTAAGGGCTCCCCCTAAATTTGTGCATTATTTAAAATTTGCTTTTGAATGCAAATGCACAATCGATTATGATCATGGGTTACTCTTCCATGTCACATACATCTTGGTGGAGCGCTCAAAATGATAGAAAGTAAAAGCATGCACTCATCACCAAGGCAAAGTGAATGATCGTACAAGAGATATAAAAGATAACATCATTCAAGCGCAAGGATTAATGTAGATTATGATCAAACACATGATCATACAAGTATCTCACACACATAGACATAAAATATCAAGCAAGCACACAAAAGTATCAACCAAATAGCCAAAGAGACAAAAGAAGCAAAAAACAGTCTCTCTCGAAGCCTTTTGTCTATACATTTCTCCCCCTTTGGCAACAGGTTACCAAAAAGTTTGAAAATGCATAGTGCTATGCGTCTCTCTAGGCTTGATCTACGGGAGGTGGTTTTGAGAGGACTCCAAGGATGAATGCATCTGTGGAAGTTGTTGGAGCTAGTGGAGTGGCAACTAGAGGTGGAACTATTGCTGTGGCAGCAGGTGCTAATGTAGTAGCTCTAGTGTCAGTCACTGGCACTGCAGCAGATCTCTGACCTCTTGGCACTCTCTAAAAGGCATCTGTGGTAGCCTGCCCTTTCCTCTCCTCAGCTTCTTCCTAGAGTTGCTCAACTACTGTCTGCATCTCTGTCACTTTTTGATCAAGATCATAGAACTTAGTCTCAATGATCCTTTCCAGGCTCTCTTGGTTCTGAGTCAGGGTTGCCAGGCCCTTCTCAATCCTCAAGGTTGCTTGAATCAGATATGCAAGTTGATCTTGTTTGGTCTTGAGAAACACTTGAGATGCCTCTTCAACACATGGCATCTTTGTAGCTTTCTCAGCCTTAGCTTTCTCTCTTTTCTCTTGTGCCTGTGTAGATGTAGGATCTTCTTCAGTCATGACAACAGTGTTGTCCTCAAAGTCTGGTCTGAAGGGTAGATGCTCCTTATCTAACAAGTAGGTGCATGTGCCCATCTTGGAGTTGATGAGCATTTGAATATGTGGAGCATACCCACATGATCTTTTCTGATCTGCAGCTGTCCTCTTGATTGTCTCTACAATCAGGCTCATGACTTTGAATTTTTGGGGCACATCAAACAATTGCAGCAAATTGATGGAGTGGCCTCTGATCATCTTGTGATCTCCAGATTTGGGCAACAAGGTGTGCCTCAATATAGTGTTGATTGTGGCCAAACCAGATAACAGATAGTGAACAGAGCCTAGCTTATGAGTTTCCAAGGCTTGATCAGGGATCTCCTTGTACATATTTGCCATTGAGTTGTGGTCTTTCTTCTTCTTGGCATATCATTCAAGTCATCCTCATGCTCTTCAGGGGCATTGATCAATTTTGCCCACTCAACAACTATTGATTGGTACCTTGTACCCTCAGACATCCAAACAATTCTACCATCAGGATAGAAGTGTTTTGTGGAGTAGAATTGCATAATAAGTTCATCATTCCACTTAGTGAGTTTATGACCTACAAATTTGTCTACTCCACATGATCTGAAACTTTCATGCACTCCTGGAAAATGATCTTCATTCTCATATATGTATTCCCAATCTGCCCATTTCATATCACAAACAATTGGCTTCTTGTCAAGCAAGATGGTCTCATAGAAATCCTGCTGCTCTCTAGTATGGAACCTATAGTCCACAGCAGTCCTTCTCCTTACAGGATATGGATCAGTTGTCTCCAAAGTCTGAGACCTGCATCCTTCCTGATGTTCATGTCTTGTGCCACTGGATGGCTGTCATCATGATCTGGAATCTTGGGTTTGAGCTTCGTAAGCACTTGGGCTTCGGCATCTTCTTCATCAATCTCAGGCACTGGACCCTGTTCTTCTCAGTAGCTGGAATATTTCTTGTGCTCCTCTTGGGTGCGGTCTTTGGAGCTAGAGCAGAAACTTTGGGAATAGTCTTGGGCTTTGAAGGGGCAGCCCCAGACTTGATGGCATCTCCCATAAGCTTTTGTGACTTGGGTGCTGGTGCAGCATCCTCTTCTTCTTCCTCCTCATCAGAAGAGTGCTCCTCAAATTCTGCCATGGGATCTACTTTCTTGCACCATCTCCCTCTCTTTCTTTCCTTCTTCTTCTTGGCTTCACTAGCAGCCTCTTCAACATTTGACTTGGAGGTTTCAACAGTTGAGCCCCTAGCTTTTAAGGTTGGCACCCTCTTGGCAGGAGTTTTTTTCTTCATCCCTGGCTTGATAGTGGCAGCTGTACCATATTCCTTTTTCAGCACCTTCTTCTTGGAGCCGACCTCTTCTTCAGGAGCAACATAGTCTTCATCCTCTGAGTCTGAGTTTCTCTTCTTCCTTGTCCTTGTACCTGCCTTGGGCAAGTTGCTTGGGTACTCCTGCTACCTTCATCATAGCTGCTAGAGGGACTAGTTCCCTCACTCAGGTTCATCTGCTCTTCTGACTTGTTTTGGCTATCAGTCTGATCTGACATTCTGACAAAGCAAACTGACTGCTGACCCTGTGAATAGTTATAGATGAGATAGAGTGGATGAGCATCACAAAGTGCAAAGTTTTTGCAAAACAAATGAGTCAAAAACTTAGTTTTAGTTTTCCACACAAAGCATTTCGGAGCTACCGGTTTGTTAAACTCGGTGAAACCGGAGCAACTTTTGGAGTCTAAACTAGTGAAATCGGTCAGACCGGGACACGGCTCGGTGACTCCGAGATTGCTAGGGTCTCACAGAGAGTTGAACTCGGTCACACCGATTTGCAAATTTCGGTCAGACCGAAAAGTGCAAGTGCAATGGCCTAGGACAAATCGTGAGACCGATTTCCACAACTCGGTCGGTCCCAGATGAGTTCGACGGAAACCTAACCCTAAATTTTTGAATCAAATCTAATCTAAGGGTTTTTTTTGCTGGACAGGATGATCTCATACGTGTAAAGAACATGGCATTTGCTTTGTGCTAAGAATCGGAGTAAGGAACAACACAAAGTTTCGAACTCATACCCTAGTTCGGCGGTGAGTTCACTACGGTGGTAACGGCGGGGTTGAATTCCATTGACGGCGACGAAGACCAGCGGCGGGAGGTCGCTGGCGACGAGAGGACGATCCGGAGACCCGAGGCGGCAGAGCAAGACACGCGCGGGATGAATGGTTTTTGAGAAATTTCCAAAATTTGACCCGACGGTATATATATCCTGACCCTGTCGGTGTGACCGAGTGGAACAACTCGGTGGCACCGAGATGCAGAATCGCAAGCGGTTATTGCAACTCGGTGTGACTGAAATGTTCTAATCGGTTGCACCGAGGTTGAAAACCTAGATCAACTCAGTGAACTCGGTCAGACCGAAATGCACAAAGAGGTTTTGGAAGTTTAAGTCCATGACGAATCAGGGACTCCGAGTGCTCCTCACATAGAGTGTTCGAATCTGACTTGATCAAACTTTGTGATGTAGCTTGAATAGAGTTTGAGACGAGAAAAGCATAGATAGCTAGAGGAAGTTCTTAGGCATTCTTGTCCATCCATTTGGAAAAAGAAAAAAGAGCCAAACAATCAAAGCAACAAATGGATGTCCTCGAAAGAGTAAAATATGCAACCAACATGCTCACAAAATAAAATGGCAAATAATATATGTGGCACAACATGCACAAACACTCTAGCATCTATGAAGAAATTTTGCGATGACTAGGTCATCTATATATGAGTATATTGACCGAGGAGTCAAATGAGAACATTTGGCCGTAGGTCATACTCATCGTTTAAGCACAAGTGGGGTTACCACTTTATACATAAAGCATTGTTGTGTTCACACCATTAGAGTTGCTTTAGCTCAAATCTTATAGTAAATCTCCCCCTAGATGTGATATCCCCCCTAAGAGGGAGGAACTAACCTTGGGTTTTGTCGATGATGACTTCATGTAGATGTTGAAGATGTGGATGCTCAATGTGGATGTAGATCATTCGGAGCAATCCATTGGAGTGAGTTGCACTTTCAATACCTACATGGGTTAGTCCCACAAGGAACAAACAACGATATCCATGGACATAGAATGAAACTCACACATGATGATGTCCATGAAAGTATTAGGTTACCTTGTCCCTTGTCCTACCAACAAGAGCGTTTTTAACTCCTGGAACTAGTGCAAGATGTGGAAGTTGTTTGTACTTGACCTCGCCAAGATGATATGAGTGGAGTATGCTGGCGGAGTCACCCTCAAGAACTCTCTAGTTATTCTTCTTCGGGATCCACATCAACTTGATGGGAATCCTTGGAGTTGTAGTCGTACTTGATGAAGTAGAACTTGATGTAGTCTTGGGAACCCACCTGACCAAGGCCTTGGGAGCTTCTTCAAATGCATCAATCTCTTCTTGAAGCTTGTCCTTGCCTTTTTGCTTGTGGTCTTATGGTGGAAGATCATCTTGAGCTTGTGTCCCCTTGAAAGAAGTAGGATCATACTTCTCTTGTTGAGGAACAAACTTCGTCTTGGGGTATTGATCTTCTTCCCACTCAACTCCATTGGCATTGATCTTTCATTCAAAACCAACACCTTGATTCTTCCGATGTCTTCCTTGCTTGCGTACAATTTCCTCAAATTGCTTACTTCCGGCAAGGCTCTTGTAAACACCTTTCTCTATAATTCCCTTCAATAAGCTATTTTCTTGCTCAAGTGTAACTTGGCTAAGAGAATCATTAGTGGAATCAAGAGAACTACTAAAAGCAACAACATTGGATTTAACATGATCATTGTTACTACCAGAAGAAGAATCTTTCTTACTCTTGTTGCTAGATTTTACTTGTGGCATGTAAGTAGACAAGAGTAAACGCTTGGCAATGTAAGAACTTTTCTTGCGAAGATCATCATTGATTGCTTTTAAGAACCCATGCTCTTGCTCAAGGTTGAGCTTTTCAAAGCGTAGCTTCTCATGAGTCTTTAAAAGTTCTCGATGATCTTCCAAGGTAGTTTCAAGAGCTAACTTAAGAGTGTTTAGTTCTTTAGTTAGACGCTCAATCTCCTTCTTATCATCATCATTCGTTTTATCTCGATTAGCATGATCAATAGCAAGTTCATCATAGTTTTCATCACTAGAGTTGTCAACAAGTAAATCATCATCACCTAGCAAGTCATCTTCATCACTATTGAAATCAACATACTCGGGATGTGATACCTTTGGGCCTTTAGCCATGAAGCATCTTACAATTCCTTCATTTGGCGAGTCAAATATGTCATAGGAGTTGGTTGACACACGTGCTAGACCGGCAACACCTTCATCTTGAGTATATTCGGAGTCGGAGTGATAACTTCTCTCGGAGTGATCGTCGGAGTCGGAACCGGATACCCATTCACCAACATGAGCTTGATGTCTTCGTTTTGTGTAGCTCCTTGGTGACTTGTCCTTCCTTTCCGAATCCTTGCTTCTCCGGGATGTTGTTCGTTCATAACGATCATCTCTACTCCTTCTCTCTCTTGGAGGTGATTCTTCTCTTCTACTTCTCCTTTTGGGTGAATCTTCTCTTCTTTTGTAGGGAGCCGTACACTCATTTGAGTAGTGTCCGGGTCTTCCACAATTGTAGCAATTACACTCATGACTCGAAGATCTTTTGTCATTGTAGGACCTTGACTTGGAACTTCTTTCTTTGCTTCTATTCTTGTAGAACTTGTTGAAGTTCTTCACCATTAGCCTCAATTCTTCATTGAAGGTTTGTTTCTCACTTGATGTTGTAGGAGCATCACATGAGGCTTTGTAAGCACCACTAGACTTATTGTGAAGCCCTTCTTTATCCTTGAGTGACATATCATGAGCAAACAATTCCTCCAATCACTTCCGTTGGCTTGAGATTTTTGTAATTGGGCATCATTTGGATCAATGTGCACATGTATCATATTTTTCATCCAAGGCTCTTAGGATCTTCTTGATGATGAATCTATCGGTCACCTCTTCACTTCCTAAGCCGGCAATCTCATTTGTGATGAGAGCAAGCCTAGAGTACAATTCAGCGACACCTTCACCATCCTTCATTTTGAACTTGTCAAGTTGACTTTGAAGAACATCCAATTTGGATTCCTTGACGGAGTCGGTACCCTCGTGCATATCAATCAAAGTATCCCAAATTTCCTTTGCATTCACAAGATTGTTGATTTTGTTGAATTCTTCGAGGCACAATCCGTTGAATAATATATTGCAGGCTTGAGCATTATATTGTAGCATCTTCAACTCTTCTGCGGTAGCTTCATGGTTCGGTTATCTCCCATCAAAGAATTGACCTTGCAAGCCAATACGCACAATATCCCAAACGGCGGAGTTATGTCCAAGAATATGCATTTTCATCTTATGGTTCCAACTAGCAAAATTAGTACCACCAAAGTAAGGACCTCTACGGTGGTAATTTTCATTGCTAGACGCCATACTCTCCTAGGTTGTGAAACCAAGGCTATGATCACTAAAGCTAAGGAAATCAAGGCAAATGGAGACCAAAGCTCTGATACCACTTGTAGGATTGACAGTATGTCTAGAGGGGGGTGATTAGACTACTTGACCAAATAAAAATCTATCCTTTTCCCAATTTTAAGTCTTGGCAGATTTTAGGAACTTAGCACAGGTCAAGCAATCAACCTACACATGCAAGTCTAAGAGTATAGCAGCGGAATGTAAAACATTTGCATATGAAGGTAAAGGGAGGAGTTTGGAGGGAGCAAACGCAATGTAGACACGGAGATTTTCGGCGTGGTTCCGATAGGTGGTGCTATCGTTCATCCACGTTGATGGAGACTTCAACCCACGAAGGGTAACGGCTGCGCGAGTCCATGGAGGGCTCCAGCCACGAAGGGTCCACGAAGAAGCAACCTTGTCTATCCCACCATGGCCATCGCCCACGAAGGACTTGCCTCACTAGGGTAGATCTTCACGAAGTAGACGATCTCCTTTCCCTTACATAGTCCTTGGTTCAACTCCACAGTCTTGTCGGACGCTCCCAAGTAACACCTAACCAATCTAGGAGACGCCACTGTCCAAAGGTAATAGATGGTGTGTTGATGATGAACTCCTTGCTCTTGTGCTTCAAATGATAGTATCCCCAACACTCAACTCTCTCTCATAGATTTGGATTTGGTGGAAAGATGATTTGAGTGGAAATCAACTTGGGGAAGGCTAGAGATCAAGATTCTTGTGGTTGGAATGGAATATCTTGGTCTCAACACATGAGTAGGTGGTTCTCTCTCAGAAAATGTATGCTGGAAGTGTAGGCACGTTCTGATGGCTCTCTCCATGAATGAAGAGTGGGTGGAGGGGTATATATAGCCTCCATACAAAATCTAACCATTATACACAATTTACCAAACTCGGTGGGAACGAATCATGAAACTCTGTCAGACCGATTTAGTTCAAAATGTGAACGTTAGGCTTTTCGGTGCGATCGACATGTCAACTCGGTGGGATCGATTTCATTAGGGTTGGGGCATAACGTAATCTCCGTGAGACTGATCACATAAGCTTGGTGAGACCGATTTCTATAATAGGCAAACAGAGAATTGGTCAAGCAAAGTTGGTGGGACCGAATCGCTCATTTCGGTGAGACCGAAACGTTATGAAAGGGAAACAGAGAGTTTGCATTGCGAACTCGGTGGGACCGATCGCTCATCTTGGTTAGACCAAAATGTTATGGAAGGGAATCAAGGAGTTTGCAATCCCATCTCGGTGAGACCGAGATCCCTATCGGTGAGACCGAACTGACTAGGGTTTCTTGCAGTGGCTATGTCAAATGAACTCGGTGGCGCCGGATAGATCAAATCAGTGGGGCCGAGTTTGACTTTTGGTTTGGGACATATGTGGATATGAGAAAGTGGTTGAGGGCTTTTGGAACATATCACTAAGCATTTTGAGCAAGCAAGCCATTAAGCAACACCTCATCCCCTTTTATTAGTATTGGATTTTCCTACGGACTCAATGTGATCTTCGATCACTAAAATGAAAATGTAGAGTCTTGAGCTTGAGCCAACATGTGTCCTTAGCATTTTGTGGGGTCCACATTCCTAGTCCATGCCATGCCAATCATTGAACTTTCTGAAATGATCATCTTGAAAGAGCATTAGTTCAATGAGCTATATGTTGTTAGGAATTACCAAAACCACCCAGGGATAGTTGCACTTTCACTTGTTTACTTAAAAGTATAGAGGAGTTCCGCCCGTGCATGGACATATTACATCCACAAGTCCCCGGCAAGGTTTATTTTTTCATTAATATGCTGATCAAACAAGTACTGACCTTACAGGACACAAACGTGGATTCGAGATATTACGTAATTTGAACTAAAATTTGGCAAGTGCCTACAGATTTAAGATTAAAAAAAGATAAAATGCCCGTGATGCCTTCACTTTTTCCTCTCCTTCTTCGAAACTACCGGGAGAGACGAAGAAGGTGGAGTGAAGGCCTGGCTGGGATTCGACGCCTCCCCAGGATCAGGGTGGCACCAATTTCTAGGTAGGAGGAAGAATCCGGAGGGCGGGTGCGGATGGTGACGCTGCCAGAAGCCCAGACGGGGGCGGCGGAGTCACCGGCAAACATGACTCGTCGGGACTGTCGCCCCCATTCTTGACGCGTCGTGGGTTGCCGCCACCTTCCATACCGCTGCTGCCGAAGCCCCAATCACGAAGCCAAATCGGGTGCCATGCTCTTCGGGTAATCCCACAAAGAGCATGGTCATCCCCGACGGCCCGAAGATCAGGAGTCACCAAACATTAAGGAATCATGTTTGGGACCAAGGAGCTCTCCCACGCGCCGAGCGGACAGAGGTCAGATCCACCTTTACCGATGGCGAGCCCATTCTGCAACCTTCCTCCGGCGCCACGAGAGGAGGGGAAATAGGCCACGGTCGACTACCACGCCTTGCGTCCGTTACGGGCTTCGGCGTGGTGCCGCTTGCCTTGCCCCTCACTATAATTGAAGCCACGGACAGCCCGGCGGCAAGCACTCTGGAGTCGCCACCTCCGGTGCTACCGCCGCGCCGCCCGCGCACCCTCCTGAGGCTTGCGGGAAGATGAGGAAGGAATCTTGCCCCAACGATTGTGTAGCCGCGCCTCCTATAGGCCTGAACCAGACTCACTCCCCAAGCATCAGCACGAGCATTCGACATCGCCAACCCCAAGCTATGGCCTGGGGCCTAGCCCCGGGCTCTCTCCTTCGGCATGACCAGCAGAAAGCAGAGGACTGAGGAGAAGGGGTTTGATGATGAATGCCTCCGCTCCTCCCCCGCCCCTCCTTTTATAGGCGGGTCGGGTAAGAGAGTCGATCCCTCGACGGGTAACCGCCGCCCTCCTCCACCAATCCAAAAAGACCGGGCCCCTGCTTTGATGCTCTCCCCCACCACGCACCTCCGTTACCTACCCCACTTAGTGCATGCATCATACAGGATAACGGCGTGGTGGGAAGCGTGAATTCGCAGTTACTTGCCCGTGCGTTAAAGTCTTTCACGGGCCATTACAAGAGTGGCCCCACCATGATTGTTGTTACACGATGCGCGGAAGAACCGTAGACTGGCGCGGTGTGGCACCCCGGCTCAGGGAGACCGAACGCACTGTATTCCAGCCCAGAGATCGAGGTGAAGCCTTCTGGAATACGACACTGCTTGACATAGAACAAATCAGCTCATATTACAAAGGAAAATGGATACAAAGGTTTGATGTTACAAAAGATCACATCAGCATGGCGACACTACACCTGCTAAGGAAGCTCTATGCTAGTAGTGGAACAATTCGTAGCAGCAGAATACTTCTAGCAATGGAACAGCGACGAAGGTGGTGAACTCCACTCTGCAGGGACTCTGGCTGGGACATGATCTAGCTCGCACGCTCGGTAACCTCGACAAGCAATCAATCAATCACGGCATCACCTGCAATCTGGCATGACATGGCAGGTCAGTACATTGAATGTACTTGCAAGCTCACAACAACCAAAAACATCAAGGCAAGACAATAACATAGCATTAAACAGGTTAATTAACAACTACTATGATACGAAAGCAACTACTAAGCATGATATGAAACTACTACAATGCTGATAAACCAACATCTCAATCCCAACACCCATCTCACTCTTGGCTATCCGGCCAAACAATATACCATCTTGATCACCTCGTGATCCACCTGATCACCTCGTGATAAAAAAAACCACATGATCATCTCGTGACCACATGACAAACTGAATGATCACCCTCAAGATCATCTGAACACCATCATCAACATCCTTCCAAACTGTTACTGCTCACAATATCAACATATTAATCCTCTAAAAGGCATTCCGTCATGTGAGTGTTGATCGAACGGTGCGACCTAGTACGAACTTCTACCCATGACCGAGGACGTGGCTATCGATAGATTAAACACACACTCTGAAGAGGTTAGCACACTGTACCGACAACACAGAACCCATGGCCTCGTGCTCCCATTCGGGTGGACCAACGGCGTTCCGACAAAACCAATCTACTGCCATGACACTCTCCCGGCTACTCGCTACCTCTTGAGCACTGCGTTGGTTTTCCCTTGAAGAGGAAAGGGTGATGCAGCAAAGTAGCGTAAGTATTTCCCTCAGTTTTTGAGAACCAATGTATCAATCCAGTAGGAGGCCACGCACGAGTCCCTCACACCTGCACAAACAAATAAATCCTTGCAACCAACGCGATAAGGGGTTCTCAATTCCTACACGGTTACTTACGAGGCTGAGATCTGATAGATATGATAAGATAATATTTTTGGTATTTTTATGATAAAGATGCAAAGTAAAATAAAAGCAAAATAAAAGGCAATGGAAATAGCTTGTTGTTGGAAGATTAATATGATGGAAAATAGACCCGGGGGCCATAGGTTTCACTAGTGGCTTCTCTCAAGAGCATAAGTATTTACGGTGAGTGAACAAATTACTGTTGAGCAATTGACAGAATTGAGCATAGTTATGAGAATATCTAGGTATGATCATGTATATAGGCATCACATCCGAGACAAGTAGACCGACTCCTGCCTGCATCTACTACTATTACTCCACACATCGACCGCTATCCAGCATGCATCTAGAGTATTAAGTTCATAAGAACAGAGTAACGCTTTAAGCAAGATGACATGATGTAGAGGGATAAACTCATGCAATATGATATAAACCCCATCTTGTTATCCTCGATGGCAACAATACAATACGTGCCTTGCTGCCCCTACTGTCACTGGGAAAGGACACCGCAAGATTGAACCCAAAGCTAAGCACTTCTCCCATTGCAAGAAAGATCAATCTAGTAGGCCAAACCAAACTGATAATTCGAAGAGACTTGCAAAGATAACCAATCATACATAAAAGAATTCAGAAGATTCAAATATTGTTCATAGATAAACTTGATCATAAACCCACAATTCATCGGTCTCAACAAACACAACGCAAAAGAAGATTACATCGAATAGATCTCCATGAGAGAAGGGGAGAAACATTGTATTGAGATCCAAAAAGAGAGAAGAAGCCATCTAGCTAATAACTATGGACCCGAAGGTCTGAGGTAAACTACTCACACTTCATCGGAGAGGCTATGGTGTTGATGTAGAATCCCTCCGTGATCGATGCCCCCTCCAGTGAAGCTCCAGAACAGGCCCCAAGATGGGATCTCACGGGTACAGAAGGTTGCAGCGGTGGAATTAGGTTTTTGGCTCCGTATCTGGTAGTTGGGGGGTACGTAGGTATATATAGGAGGAAGTAGTACGTCGGTGGAGCAACAGGGGGCCCACGAGGGTGGAGGGCGCGCCTGGGGGGTAGGCGCGCCCCCTACCTCGTGGCTTCCTGCTTGATGTCTTGACGTAGGGTCCAAGTCCACGTTCGTTTCGAAAATCACGTTCCCGAAGGTTTCATTCCATTTGGACTCCGTTTGATATTCTTTTTCTGCGAAACTCTGAAATAGGCAAAAAACAACAATTCTGGGCTGGGCCTCCGGTTAATAGGTTAGTCCCAAAAATAATATAAAAGTGTATAATAAAGCCCAATAATGTCCAAAACAGAATATAATATAGCATGGAACAATCAAAAATTATAGATACGTTGGAGACGTATCAAGCATCCCCAAGCTTAATTCCTGCTCGTCCTCGAGTAGGTAAATGATAAAAACAGAATTTTTGATCTGGAATGCTACTAGGCATAATTTCAATGTAATTCTTCTTAATTGTGGTATGAATATTCAGATCCGAAAGATTCAAGATAAAAGTTCAATATTGACATAAAAATAATAATACTTCAAGCATACTAACTAAGCAATTATGTTTTCTCAAAATAACATGGCCAAAGAAAGTTCATCCCTACAAAATCTTATAGTTTAGTCATGCTCCATTTTCGTCACAAAAGAATGCTCTCATCATGCACAACCCCGATGACAAGCCAAGCAATTGTTTCATACTTTAGTAATCTCAAACTTTTTCAACCTTCACACAATACATGAGCGTGAGCCATGGATATAGCACTATGGGTGGAATAGAATATAATGATGGGGGTTATGTGGAGAAGACAAAAAGGAGAAAGTCTCACATCAACGAGGCTAATCAATGAGCTATGGAGATGCCCATCGATTGATGTGAATGCAAGGAGTAGGGATTGCCATGCAATGGATGCACTAGAGCTATAAATATATGAAAGCTCAACAAAAGAAACTATGTGGGTGTGCATCCAACTTGCTTGCTCACGAAGACCTAGGGCACTTGAGGAGGCCCATTGTTGGAATATACAAGCCAAGTTCTATAATGAAAAATTCCCACTAGTATATGAAAATGACAAAACAAGAGACTCTCTATCATGAAGATTATGGTGCTACTTTGAAGCACAAGTGTGGTAAAAGGATAGTAACATTGTCCCATCTCTCTTTCTCTCTCTTTTTTTGGGCCTTATCTTTTTTTATGGCCTTTCTCTTTTTTTTATTCCTCACTTGGGACAATGCTCTAGAAAATGATGATCATCACACTTCTATTTATTTACAACTCAATGATTACAACTCGATACTAGAACAAAGTATGACTCTATATGAATGCCTCCGGCGGTGTACCGGGATATGCAATGAACCAAGAGTGACATGTATGAAAGAATTATGAATGGTGGCTTTGCCACAAATACGATGTCAACTACATGATCATGCAAAGGAACATGACAATGATGAACGTGTCATGATAAACGGAACGGTGGAAAGTTGCATGGCAATATATCTCGGAATGCCTATGGAAATGCCATAATAGGTAGGTATGGTGGCTGTTTTGAGGAAGATATAAGGAGGTTTATGTGTGAAAGAGCGTATCATATCATGGGGTTTGGATGCACCGGCGAAGTTTGCACCAACTCTCAATGTGAGAAAGGGCAATGCACGGTACCGAAGAGGCTAGTAATGATGGAAAGGTGAGAGTGCGTATAATCCATGGACTCAACATTAGTCATAAAGAACTCACTTACTTATTGCAAAAATCTACAAGTCATCAAAAACCAAGCACTACACGCATGCTCCTAGGGGGATAGATTGGTAGGAAAAGACCATCGCTCATCCCCGACCGCCACTCATAAGGAGGACACTCAAAGAACACCTCATGTTTCAAATTTGTTACATAACGTTTACCATACGTGCATGCTACGGGACTTGCAAACTTCAACACAAGCGTTTCTCAAATTCACAACTACTCAACTAGCACAACTTTGATATCACTACCTCCATGTCTCAAAACAATCATCAAGCATCAAACTTCTCTTAGTATTCAACACACTCATAAGAAAGTTTTTACTAGTCTTGAATACCTAGTATATTAAGATTATTTAAGAAAATTACCATGCTATTAAAGACTCTCAAAATAATCTAAGTGAAGCATGAGAGATCAATAGTTTCTATAAAACAAATCTACCACCGTGCTCTAGAAGATATAAGTGAAGTACTAGAGCCAAAACTATATAACTCAAAAGATATAAGTGAAGCACATAGAGTATTCTAATAATTTCCGAATCATGTGTGTCTCTCTCAAAAGGTGTGTACAGAAAATATGATTGTGGTAACCTAAAAAGCAAAGACTCAAATCATACAAGACGCTCCAAGCAAAACACATATCATGTGGTGAATAAAAATACAGCTCCAAGTAAAGTTACTGATGGAAGTAGACGAAAGAGGGGATTCCTTCCGGGACATCCCCAAGATTTGGATTTTAGGTGTCCTTAGATTATCTTTGGGGTGCCATGGGAATCCCCAAGTTTAGGCTCTTGCCACTCCTTGTTCCATAATCCATCAAATCTTTTACCCGAAACTTGAAAACTTCACAACACAAAACTTAACAGAAAATCTCGTGAGATCCGTTAGCGAAAGAAAATAAAAGACCACTTCAAGGTACTGTAATCAACTCATTCTTTATTTATATTGGTGTTAAACCTACTGCATTCCAACTTCTCTATGGTTTATAAACTATTTTACTAGCCATAGATTCATCAAAATAAGCAAACAACACACGAAAAACAGAATCTGTCAAAAACAGAATAGTCTGTAGTAATCTGTAACTAACGCAAACTTCTGGAACTCCAAAAATTCATCCAAAATAGGAAGACCTAGAAAACTTGTTTATTGATCAGAAGCAATTGGAATCAATATTTTATCACGTTCTGGTGATTTTTAACAATTGTTTTCGTGAACAGAAAGTTTCTGGAATTTACAGCAAGATCAAATAACTATCATCCAAGAAGATCCTATAGGTTTAACTTGGCACCAACACTAATTAAAACATAAAAACACATCTAACCAGAGGCTAGAACAAATATTTATTCCTAAACATAAGCAAAAAGCAAAAAAAAAACTAAAAATAAAATTGGGTTGCCTCCCAACAAGCGCTATCGTTTAACGCCCCTAGCTAGGCATAAAAGCAAGGATAGATCTAGGTATTGCCATCTTTGGTTTTAGGGAAGAAAAGAGCAAACTTGTTATCTATGGAATTAATCTTTCTATTTTGATAAAGCACATGTCTATTGATGGTAGAAGAAAGATTAAGCACGTTGCGGAAATTTGCATCTAGGCTAGCTTTTATCTCTTTAATAGATCCGTTTTGGTAGGAGAGCAAAAGAGACGTGGATTCAACTTTCTCATTCATGGGATGCCCAAATATATTTTTCATCTTTTCATAGGTATCTATGGGGTCCCCTTCAAGAAAACCCTCTTCAAAAATAGAATCTAAAACTTGTTTGAACAAAGTGGGCAACCCAACATAAAAGCCTTTTAGATAAACCTCAATTTGATATTGGGGTACATAGCTAGCCTGGATCCTTAACAGCCTATCCCAAGCATCTTTCAAAGATTCATCAAGCAAATAATGAAAAATTCTAGAGTCATCTTCATCAAAATTATTAGGATTCTCATTAACAACTCCGGTAGGTTTTTCCATAGTATTATTTATGAGTTTAGATAGAATAGAAGGATTGTCCAAAGCACTAAAGCTCGGGAGAGAACCCCAACTCTTTTTTATTCCCACATGGCGAAGGAAGGTGAGCGAGGAAGAGAGGGCGAATAAGACGACAAGGGTGAAGTGGGGGAGAGGAAAACGAGAGGCAAATGGCAAATAATGTAATGCGGGAGATAAGGGTGTGAGATGGGTACTTGGTATGTTGACTTTTGTGTAGACTCCCCGGCAACGGCGCCAGAAATGGGAGGGGCAGGGGGCTCCTCAAGCTCAATGGAGAGGTTGGGCAGGGTTCTGGGTGATTTAGAAGGCGAGTGGTGAGGAGGGACGCGCTCCGGAGCCACATAAATAGGCGGGGAGGATGAGGTCGAGCTTGAGTGCCGCCGTCCAAGTCCGGCCGAGGCCCTGTCGAGCTCAGCAATCACAGGGAGGGCACGGGAACACGATGAGGCAGCGATGACAAGCTTCACGGGGCAAAGGAGGCCAAGGGGGCACGTGGAGGAAACGGCCAGAGGAGGAAGACGACGGCCGGCTACAGATTGTCCGTGGGCGCGCGCCGTCGAGCGCCAGCGAGCGAGCTACATGAGGGGGAGAGGGGTCCAGGGAGAAGAGGACGACGAGGCAGACCTGATAAACACGCCCATGCACACTGAGACACCGAGCAGGGGAGGGCCCAAAGCAAAACGACTCTCTGGGCGCGTCTACAGCATGCCAAATCGGTGGTCACCGCGCAACCTAGCATGGAGAGGACTCGGGAGACAGGCCAACGTTGTCTATGGTGAAGTCCCTGCAAGACAAAGCAGCCCTGAAGCAATGAAAAGATCACAAACACTCGGAAAAGAAAGAAACAAGCTTCACAAGTTTTCTGCAGCAAACTTGGCTTGACACTTGTGATTAGCAGAGAAGAGCTAAGTGCTGAACTTGATGTCTGAGGTGTTTATCTTAGGAAGAACTATAATCCTGGGAGTTTTGAGGGGAGATGGAGCACAAAACAACAGTGTTGCCTTGTAACTCCAAAATTTGTTCAGAAAAGGGATTTGGATGATGCACTCACCTGGTGTATCAACTTGAGCTGAAATCTAGCATGGGATGATTATTTGGACATCTGAAGATGTTGTAAAAATTTCATACCAATTGGACATGCCAAAATGGTACTTGCTGCACCGCTATCCTCTCAGTCCAGAAACTTGAAATAATTTTGGAGAGGAAATGGCTTCCTGAAATGATCCCAAATTTTGTGGAGAGAAGTTATTTGGGTATGGACATGATCTGGTAATTTTTCAGAATTAATGATGCAATATAAATTATACTTGCTTCACAACCTGAAAATATTCACAGAATTAAAGAATTGAAGCTGTGCTCACATAGATGATTGGGTGGAGCTGAAAATTGGAGGAGTGCGATAATATGAGCACATGAAGGAGTATGCAAAATTTCAACTCATTTGGATACTCCTAGCTCGTACTTCCTTGACAATGCCTTCTATCTGACAGAAACTTTGAAAAATCACTGAGGAAAGTTGGCTAGGAAAATGAAGTTGAACTTTTGCACGAGGCAATGATTTGGATGTAGATAGGTGGCACTTCCTTCACAGAAAACCACACTGGACAGAAATGAAGATTAAATATTGGGAAATTATTTTTGGGCTAGGACAGGAAAGTTTGGGCATATTTGAGCAACATATGACCCAAATAAATTATTAGAATTGTTTGGGAATTTTGGGAGTGACAGAAATATAGGTTGCTTCACAACCTAGGGCAAACATGACTATTCCTTTAATAGAGAAAGGAATATTCCTTAAAAAAGAATTTTAGGGTTTGGCTGGAATGGAAATGACATGATCTTGGGAAAGTTTTGAGAATGATGAGCCACTTGGGAGAAGAAATGATGATGATCTCCCAGGTTGCAAGGCCACAGATCCACTCCAAAAAGAAAATCAGAGCAAGAACCAATAAATCAAAAAGAACAAGAAAAGGGCCAAAAAACAGAGCAAAAACCCGCTCTCAAGTTAATGAAGAAGCAAAGAAGATCTCAAGGGGCCAACCACTTCTACGCCCCTGCCTGTGCACTGGTTAGGGCCTACCCCGACGACGTCCGACAGCGTAGTCGGGCCAGGTCCGGGGGCTCCTACCGGTGAAACAAACCCTGGGTCCGTTGCCGAGACTGTGCACAGGCCCAAGAACAAGATTACACCACCAAGATCATATCAAAGCGTGATGGATCAGTTCTTTGAAGGATCAAAGTGCAGATCAAGAAGACCAAGACTAGCCAGAGAAACAAGATACCACTACAAGAAGAACCTCCCTTGTCAGGCAAGCGAGCCTGGCGAGGTTGGGGTTACCCCGGAAGCGAGCCTCCAGGATCGCCCCGGCAGGCCTGCCGGGGCTCACGAAGGAAAATCACTCCACCACACCACCTCACAGCGACGCACGTCGTCGATCAAGTGCAGTGTCAAGCTCCTAAGTGACTAAGTGGCTGCTCCCTGCCACATGGCAGCCACTTCCTATAGAAAATACCTCCAAGAGACACCCGTCCTGAGACGTGTCAAGCAAGCAGGGGCGAAGCTGGCAAAACATCTTGGCAGCGCTTGCCGGGCAAGCTGTGATGTGACAGTGAGCGGCGCATTTAATGCACTCTGTCAGCCTGCAGAGTTAGGTATTATAGCATTGTTTGCTATCTAATCACTATGTAAAGACTGATTTGCCACTGTGGTGACCCCTTGACATATAAAAGGAGGCCCATGGCAACCGTAGAAAGGATTCGGACCCCCGCACATTCATACGCGCGTAGCCACTCTCGCCCCGAGGCAACCCTCCTGGGCAAGAGCGCTGTGTTTCTCCACCATTTTCCACCATCAATCCACCAAAGCAGGAGTAGGGTTTTACACCTCGTGGCGGCTCGAACCTGGGTAAAACCGCCCGTGTGATCTCTGTCGTGATGTGTTACGCTTCTCCGCTCTTTCTGCAATGTGCACATCCCCCCGCAGAACCAAAAGGGGCTCATGGCCCCATAGGTGGCCGTGGTTTCCCACGACACAGGCCGAGCGCGCCTTGGGCCCGGGGGCTACTATCGGTGTTGTAGGATCATCGGGTACCCAAACTTGCCTGCCTGCGGCCCAACGCGTAGCCCCGTCAATGGCCCGGTATGGCCCAACTCCAAGACCCCTAAGGCAAGACCCTCACGAAGGCCCCAAGCCTCACGAGGTGAACGACAAAAGACCTCCTGAGGAGCAGCTTCCTGAGCCTGCCTCCCGAGGAGCGGAGATCTCTATGTAGGCACCCCGCCTCACGAGGCTCGCAATGACGTGAGCCATCACGACCAAGGCCAGACGGGCGCTAGCGGGCATAGAGGAGGATAGTTTCCTCTTTGGTGCAAAGTAGGCGAGGACATACGCTGGTTCCCATGGAATCCCCCAAAGGTTTCCTTTCCAGTGCAACGAGACCAAGACCACGAGCTCGGCAGGACGGATGTCATCGCCGAGCCCACCACTGTGTCACGACCAGAAGCTTTGCAGGAGAAGACCACATTTCATCAGGATAAGATGTACTTCATGTCCCCTTTCAAATTGGCCATTGTGGGATCCCTTTCCGCCTAAGCTATGAGGGAAGAGGACCAAGGCCACCGTAGAGGGGGTCAATTCATTCTCACCCTTAGAGCCCTCGCGAGGCAGCTCATCCACTATACTAGGTCATCCTCATCCTTTTCGCTTAGGAAATCCACTATAAAGGAGTAAGGTTTTACACCGCAAGGTGGCCCGAACCTGGGTAAACCACCATGTCCTCTGTTTTCCCGCTTGCACAAACTCAGCAAGGCCAAGTCGTGAGACGATGTGCGTGAGATTGTAGCTAGGGAAGATCTTCGCACGCGCCCAGATTTTGAACCTTGTTTGGTTCCGCGGAGCCCTGATTCCGACAGACGAGTCACTGTAGATCATAATTGAATTCCCTTGAACCATAGATGAACGATCCAGCGAATCACCCAGAAACAGTCCCTCGAATGGAAGACCGAATGCATGACCTCTCTATGAGTCACAAGCGTACGATCTTTACGATCCGACTGCGCTCTACCGTCCAGAGCTAATCTTCACTAGAGAATTAGAGGTCGGATACTAAAATCACACTAGGCTTCTAATTCTTAGGATTATAGGATCTAGGTCCAACTCTAATTGATCAACTAGGAACAACCAGAACTAGAACTACAGAACTAGAAGAGGCTCCAAAAGTTGTGTATTCAAAAGTGCCGAAGTCCTCTATTATATATAAAAATGACAATCCCTTGGCTCCAGCATCATGCCACACTACGGCGCAGATGCCACTTAATATTACAATATATAATCATCTCATACATAAACTCATTATCATGATGAAGGCTATACCACATCACATGCAACATGCAAAACCAAAGTTAGATATCCTCTAACTCTTTTGGCAAATTTTAAAAACATGGCGTCTAGGGTTCCCAGATAACACTAGCTACTTACGTCCATCACCGAGGCGATAATTCTTGTTGCTAAATTAACTTTCAGGGTATGTGAGGGAAGAGACTTCATTAAAAATCTCTAGCACCACACTGAACTTTGTCAATAGGCATGACTCCCTAGAAGATCATTCTTCATCACCCTCTGGTGTTTGCGATAGTTCACTATTCTCGACTATGTGGAAGCCCAAAGAACTCTCAGTAGATTGTGGACAGCCATAGCCGATCGATTGTCAGAACTTTGTACAAAGCGACATCATGCGGTCAATGAACTGAACCGACTCGAGGGAAGCATAGCAAGAACATCAAATCCTCACATAGGCATTTCATCTAGATAGAAACCTGCACCAACTCATAGAACCACTCGTGATGCCACTGTTGGAAAGCATAGTAGAAAACAAAAAAAGGTTCCCTACGATCACACATGAACACTATGAAGATGCAATAAATGGTTTGGATCAGATCATTACCGAGTTCGAGTTTCAGCGGAGGAAGACGATGTCGGTGTTCCGGGATTGGGGGTACCCAGACTTGCCTGCCTGCGGCCCAACGCGTGGTCCCGTCGAAGGCCTGGTACGGCCCAGCTACAAGACCCCAGAGGCAAGACCCTCGCAGGGCCCCCTAGCCTTGCAGGGCGTACAGCACCAAGACCTCCCGAGGAAAAGTTTCCCGAGCCTCCCTCCCGAGGAGCGGAGATCTCTATGCAGGCACCTCGCCACATGTGGCTCGCAATGACATGAGCCATGACGACCAAGGCCAGACGGGCACCAGCGGGCACAGAGGAGGACAGTTTCCTCTTTGGTGCTAAGGAGGCAAGGTTTCCTTTCCGCTGCAACGAGACCAGGACCATGAGCTCGGCAGGACGGATGTCATCGCCAAGCCCACCACTGCGTCATGACCAGAAGCTTTGCAAGCGAAGATCACCTTTCGCCAGGATAAGATGTACTTCCTATCCCCTTTCAAATTGGCCGTTGTGGAATCCCTTCCCGCCTAAGCTGTGAGGGAAGAGGACCAAGGCCACTATAAATATAGGCTACTCTCCACCGTAGAGGTGGTCAATTCATTTTCACCCTCAGAGCCCTCGCGAGGCAGCTCATCTACTGTACTAGTTCATCCTCATCCTCTTCGCGAGGCAATCGACCGCAAAGCAGGAGTAGGGTTTTATACCGCAAGGTGGCCCGAACTTGGGTAAACCATCGTGTCCTCTCTTTTCCCGCTCGCACGAACTAGGCAAGGCCAAGCCATGGGGTGATGAGTGTGAGGTGGTAGCTAGGGCAGATCTTCACACGCGCCCAGAGGTTGAACCATGTTTGGTTCCGCGGAGCTCCAATTCCGACAGACGAGTCAATGTAGATCATAATTGAATTCCCTCTAACCATAGATGAACGATCCTACAGACCGCCCAGAAACAGTCGCTTGAATGGAAGACCGAAAGCACGACCTCTCTATGAGTTGCAACCATACGGTTTTTATGATCGGACTGCGCTTTGCCGTGCAGAGCTCACCGAAGAATTACAGGTAGTATATTGAAACCACACTGGGGTTCTGATTGTGAGGATTATAGGATCTAGATCCAACTCTAAATGATCAACTAGGAACAACTAGAACTAGAACTAGGAACTCTAGCAGGCTCCAAAAGTTGTGTATACAAAAGTGCCGAAGACCTCTACTATATATAGCCTGGAGCGGAGAGTGTCGGGGATATACCCCGCGGTATGACTCGGCCGGAACGTGGCGACTAACTGGTGACCCATCCAAACTTGGTGACTCACTAGTGACCTGCCCTAGCTTGGCGACTCACTAATGACCCGGCGGGCGGGTCAGACGACCGACAAGACCCAATGGCCCAGAAGGCGGCTCATGGGACAACCGAGTCAGGTTATGGTGGGTCGGCTTGAGAGGAAAGGCATAAGGAATATTTCCTTTACATGGGAAGCAAGACTAGGATTCCACCTGTAATAGAGTAGTCCTAATCCTACTAGGACTCCACATATAACCCGCCCCTTCAACTTATATAAGGAGGGGCAGGGCACCCCAAGAGGGACAAGTTTTAGACAAACAAGTTTTTGACTGACTGACAAGTCTTAGACAAGATCAAAGTTGATGCTCCCAAGATAGAGGTAACAAAACACTACCCTTGTAACCGAGATCATCATCATCATCAATATCAATGAAGCAGGATGTAGGCTTTTACCTCCACCGTGAGGGGCCGAACCTGGGTAAATCTCGCGTCTCTCAATTCCGACCAACCCCCGACAAGCTACTACCTAGTGGCGATGGCCACACGACTAAGTCCTCACACTGGGACATTTGCCGTGACAAAACCACGACAGTTGGCGCCCACCGTGGGGCCAGCGCATGGTGATGTTAAATTCTTGGAGGGATCTCTTCAGGGATCAAGAAGCTCACTATTTACCAAATGAAGAAGAGTAGGCATAGAACAATCACGCAAGATAACCCGGGCCGAAACAGTTATCGAGCTCTTCAGAAATTCCGCCGCCAGCCAGGTTAGCTAATTCTGCTGGTTAATATTGAAAGTTGGAGTATGAGATTTAGGTTCGAAAGAGATTAGGGTTGCATCTGTGCGCCACCACAGGTGACCTATCGATCTGTCGATTTGGAGCCAGATCGGTTTCGGGGGCTCTGCTAGAAGTCTGGACTGGCAGGATTTTTTTAAACACGTGCAAATTGCCAGGGCAGCAATTGTTTGTCCGGCGAAGCGGCCGCAGTCAAACCGCGAGCCACTGCCATCAAAGTTGCAGCTGGTGAAAGCAGGTCCCGAGACAGAAAGCAAGTCAGCTTGCGTGGGAAACTGGAATAAACAATGAGACTACAAGGTCAATAAGAGACGGTTTGGAACACTCCACAAAGGGAAAGTGAGCGGACATCAACTAATTTGCTATCCCTCAAAGTTTCAAATCCCGGGGTGATTTTCATGATGCATTGCACATCGGATCGGAAAAGCAAGCTGAGATTATGGCTCAGAACGGAGACCAACTCTGCGAAGACCAACTCCACTATTGAGGCGGGCGTAGGCCGCATCTACTGGATTGATTGTATCCAATCTCCGCTATGGCTCAAAACGGACACCAACTCTGCGGCGCCGAGCGATCTGTTTCTCTCGGTTATGCGCTAGCACAGCCGTGATCAATCTATGCCAAAACGGAAAGCACCAAAAATCAATGTCGGTCAGATCTGCTAACTACTGCTTGCTCGAGTCAAGGCAATTGAAGAGTCCAGCGACATCTGCTCTATCATAGAAAAAAGGAAGTAAAAAGAGACCGATAGACTAGGCAAGGGAAGTCACTGTTTATGGAAGACTAGCTGAATCAAAGCATTAGAGCTAGTACAATAGAGTGACATAAGCAGAATATAAAGAATAGAATAATAAATCTTTGCTTAGTTGGAGGAAAGACAAGAGGAGAGAGAAAAAAGCGGGCTCTTGGTTAGTAGCCAGTTATAACACGAGACCAAGACGCTTTGCGAGAATGTAAGGTGGGACTAATATTGATAAACTAGTACATATTTAGAACTTACTATTGTACATGCCGGCTAAGAGGTAGGCTGTAGATGACATGGCAACTTGTTATAGGTGACAGTTGGCCGTATTATTAACCATGCTCTTAGTATATTTCCACATGGTTCAAGGAGAAGCGTAATGTGTCCTAGTACTAGTCAAATCCACTGCTCATGTGGCTCATAAAATTACCACTACCTCGTGTCTCCAAAGTGCAAGCATGGATTGTGGCAACCGAAAGAAACAAAGCAAACCACAGGCAGCGGCAACTCCTAAGTGCAACGACGAGAGAGAGTAAATTGCACATAAGTACCACAATTGGGGCATTGGAAGCAGATTGATACCAAGATTGGTAATTTTTACGTGTCAGTACCAAGATTGGGGCTAGCCGTTGCAAAAAAGACTAAAAGCTCGTTTTGTACGTATTGACACTAAAGCTGACCGATTGGGCCCGCCCGTCAGGCGCCACGCTGGCCAGTGCGCGCGTCGCCTGCGCTGGCTGCGCGCTGGCTCAGACGAGGCCGGCTCGGCCCGTTGGTGCGACCGAGCCAGACCCCGACCCCGCTCTGCCCTGTCCTTTTCCTCGCACCTCGCCGGCGGCTGCCTCCTCGCCCGCCCCGCCGCCGCCGCACCACGCCGCCGTAGCCATCGATCGAACTGCTTAGGCGCTGTCACCTCCCTCCTCTCCCCGCGGCTGCTGTGCCCTCCTCTCCCTCGCGGCCGCGGTGCCCTCCTCTCCCCCGCGGCCGCTGTGCCCTCCTCTCCCCCGCGGCTGTTGTGCCCTAGGCGACGATGGCCTCGGCGACTCCGGCAGGCGGCGATGGCCTGGGCGATGCGAGCGGCGGCGACCTCCCCCGCTTCGATGGCAGTGGCGGCTACTCCAGCTCGGAGTATAGTAGCGCGGAGGAAGATTTTGCGGAGCCGGCGTTGTCGATGGAGCAGAGGCTGCGGATGGCGCGAATTTGGGTGGACAACCCTAGCACCGCCCATCACTGGACTCATGGCTTCGGTGGTGTTCTATAAGTGCTCCACTGTTCCATTCTTGCTCCATTCTTGCTCACTGAAATTGCGGATTAGGGTTAGAGTTTACTGCCTGCATGTTTAGCACTCTAATTGCTAGGCCTAACTAGAGCAGAGTAGTATAGTGGATTACATGAGTCCTAACTAGAGCAGCATTAGGTGTTACCTAGCTAGGGTAAATAAAAGCTTTGCTTATATGTTAACTTAAACAAAGCTCTGTTTATATGTTAACTTGTGTATATGTTAACTTAAACAAAACTCTGTTTATATGTTAACTGAAACAAATCTTTGTTTATATGTTAGACAATATGTTAAGTAAAATTGTTTATTAACCAATTTTGTCTGTTATTTCATTTTGCAGTTTGTATGATGACATTTTGGATGTTAGGTTCTTTTTGATGCTTCAGAAATGTTAGAGCTGAAGCTCTGCAGTTCAGATGTAACATACCTGAATATGATTGCAGTGATGGAAACCCAAGGATTTAGTGAATATGATCTGCTGTTTCACATTGAGAATCCAGATTTAGGGGAGAAAGGATTGGAGATGGTAGAGAGTAATGCTGAGTTGCAACTAGTAAAGAGGCAGGTTGAGGAGTGTAATGTTTTAAATTTGCTAGTGAGGGCATGTCCACCTCCTTGCAGCAAGTTTCAGAGGCAAGAATTATCCACTGTTGTGTATGAAGAGCCTGTGTTATATGATCTCAGTGAGCCACCCATCTATGCTGTTGATGAAGAAGGAGTTGCCTTTGAATGTCAGAGTAGCAGCTGCAGTTTAGTAGCTCATGGTACTGGTGTTTGCACACAAGAGAGCAATAATGTAAAAGGAAAACTGAAAACTGTTTTGGAAATAGAAGAAGAAGAGGGATATGATGGCAGTGGTGGTTCTGATTGTGAAGGTGAAGATGACAGTGATGTAAACCCTTTTTATATGGGTGATGCTGATGACATAGAGATGGATGAGGGAAAGAAACAGAGAGAGTATGATGAAGTAGAAGAGGAAGAAACAGATGATGAAGAATCTGAGGAGGAAGAAATGGTGTATTACTCTGGTGACACAGAGGTTGAGGAACCTTTTGAAATGGATGAAGATGACAAGGTTGTTTCACAGGATGAAGAAACTATAATTGTACATGAAGAGAAGAAGAGGAAGAAACAGAAGCTTCCAGTTAGGAAAGGGCCTACAACAAGGACACATTCAAGTGTAGTTCAAGAGGAGGAACCTGATTTCCAACCTTCATCTGATGAAGAAGAGAAAGGATTGTTGAAGGAGGCTGATGATGATGGTTATGAGCCATTGGCATTTGTGCTGCCAAAGAAAAGGAAGAGCAGGGCAAAGCAGAGGCCTCCTAGAAAATGGTACAATGAGAAAATGGAGGCACCATATGAGCAATTATGTCTACAGATGTGTTTCAACGATCAACATCAATTCAGAGAGGCTTTGTTGAACTTACACATCACTCAAGGCAGAAACTTCAAATATCATAGGAACTCAGATCAAAGAATAATTGTAGAATGCAACCAAAAACATTGCAACTTCTTTATGGTGGCAGCAGTTATAAAAGGTGAAACTACTTTTGTAATTAAGAAGATGAGAATTAAGCACACTTGCCCTATTAGTACAGAGACAACAAGGGTAAGTGCCAAGTGGCTTGCACAGAAGTATGAGTCACTGTTCAGATCTGATCTAACAACTGGCATTCAGACTTTGATTGATGCCTGCATGGAGAAGTATGGTGTGGATGTGCCCAAGTCAATGGCATATAGGGCAAAGAACCTAGCTATTGATGCTGTGCTAGGAGACCACAAGAAGCAATACCCTAGGTTGAAAGACTATGCTCAGACAGTGATGGATACAAACCCTGGGAGTAGAGTAGTAGTCACTACTGTAACTCCAACACCCACTGAAAAAATCCCCCATCCAGGTCCAAGATTCCATGCTATGTTCTATTGCATCAATGGAGCAAGGGAGGGGTTTCTCAAGGGGTGCAGACCATTCATTGGTTAGTTTGTTCACCTTGTGCATTAGTTACATATTGTTTCATCTTGAAATGCATTTGAATGTTTTTAATACTGAATTTGCTTGCTCAGGTGTTGATGGGTGCTTCATTAAGTTAACTACTGGTGCTCAACTACTTGCTGCCACTGGTAGAGATGGCAACAACAATATATACCCACTAGCATTTGGTATTGTTGGGCAAGAGGACACACCTAACTGGTGTTGGTTTCTACACCAACTTAAAATCTGCCTAGGAGGAGAAGTGGGAAGGTTTGGTCCATATACAATAATGTCAGATAGACAAAAGGTATGTGCTTGCATCTTATGTCATTGTTCCTATATGGTTGTTTTGTGCTAGATAGTAGCTTAGCTAGTTTAATTGTGTGTCCCAGGGCCTACTAAATGCAGTGAATGCTGTCTTTCCTAAGTGCAACCAAAGGTTCTGCCTTAGGCATATCTATGCAAACTTCCAAAATGCTGGGTTTAGGGGGGAAGATCTGAAAAAGTGTATGGATAATGCTGCCTATGCATATAGTGAACACAAATTTAACATTGCAATGAATGACCTTAGAGCTGAGTGTGAGCAAGCTTGGGAGTGGCTTTGTCAAATACCCAAGAAAACATGGGCAAGGCATGCATTTGACACAAACTGCAAGACTGACCTTGTAGTTAACAATTTATCTGAGGTGTTCAACAAGTATGTCCTAGATGTTAGGAAGAAACCAATTAGGACAATGTGTGATGGAATAAAGGATAAGCAGATGGTGAGGTGGCATAGGAATAGGGAGAGTGGAAAGAAAGCTAGATGGGACATAACACCCCATTATAGTGAGAAGCTAGAGGTTGAGAAGGAGAGGGCCAAATATTGCAAACCAATTCAAGCTGGTGTGGACTTGTGGCAAGTTACAAGTGGGCAGCAAACCCATGCTGTTAACTTGCAAATGCACACATGTGGGTGCAGAAAATGGGACCTAAGTGGCATCCCATGTAACCATGCCATCTCAGCAATAAACAAGGCCAAAAGAAAACCAGAGGATTATGTCAGCAAGTTCTTCAAGAAAGAAATTTATCTGGCAGCTTATGAACCAATGATCTATCCAGTTCCTGGTGAGCATGACTGGACAAGGACCCCTGGTCCAGACATTGACCCACCTGCATTTAAAGTGAAGAGAGGAAGAAAGAAAGAGAAGAGGATCAAGGGGAAATTTGAAGTCCCAAAGCCTAAGGAGACATCAAGAATGGGGACTATAACATGTGGCAATTGTGGACTGCAAGGACATAGGTACACAAGCTGCAACAAGCAGTTGAAGCCTGAGCTGGCTTTGAGGAAGAACAAACATGTGGTAATCCTCTAATAAGTAGTAACAGGTTTTCCTTCTTGTACATTCTATTTTTTTAAGTACTAACTCATTTTCCTTCTTTGTTTATGCAAGCCTCTTGCAAGGAATTCCAATGCTGGTGCTGCTGCTACTACACAAGCATCAACAACTTCTCATCCAACTCCTACAACAACACCAACAGCTGGAACAGGAGCTGGGAGAGGAGCTGGGAGAGGAGCTGGGAGGAGGGGCTGGGCAGCTGCAGCTGCTGGGAGTGGTGCTGCTAGAGGTGCTGGTAGAGGTGCTGCACCAGGTGCTGGGAGAGGTGCTGGGAGAGGGAGAGGTACATTCTCTGCCCCAAGGCAATCTGGTCCCTCCACATCTACTGCTCCCTCTACATCTACTGCTACTCCACCTTCTGGTGGTAGAAACAGAGGATGGAGAGCCTACTTCTATGCAAGTGGTAACCACTAAATGGCACATGTGCCATGTAATGTTCAAAACTAGATACTTCATGTGTGTTCTTGCATCCTATGGTACAATGTGATCTTGCTGGTGCTCTAAGTGTACATTGCTGGTGCTCTTATTGTAGTTTGCTGGTGTACTTTAAGAATCAATGCCATATATGGCTTTTGTTCATGTGGATGGATGGATTTATTTATTAGTTAATGCCATTTCTGGAGCTGGCTTTTGTTCATGTGGATGGATGTGATCTTGCTATTTATTAGTTAATCAATGCCTGGAATGGACTATGTTCATGTGGATGGTTCTTTTTATATCTTTTTATGATTGATATGTTCATGACAATGGTGCATACTATTGGATAGAGTAACTCTGTTGCAGGATATATTGCTGTATACATTGTTGGATATGTTGTTAAGGTCTAGGCTAAAAAAGAAGCACTTTGGCTCTAGGGTGGCTCGGGGTCGACGGAACCACCTAAAGGCATCATTTAGGGTCTAGGGTGGCTCGGGGTCGATGGAACCACCTAAAGGCATCAACTAGGGTCTAGGGTGGCTCGGGGTCGACGGAACCACCTAAAGGCATCAACTAGGGTTTTGGTGGCTCGGGGTCGACGAAAACACCTAAACCTACCATCTAGGCTCTAGGGTGGCTCGGGGTCGACAGAACCACCTAAAGGCATCATTTAGGGTCTAGGGTGGCTCGGGGTCGATGGAACCACCTAAAGGCATCAACTAGGGTCTAGGGTGGCTCGGGGTCGACGGAACCACCTAAAGGCATCAACTAGGGTTTTGGTGGCTCGGGGTCGACGAAAACACCTAAACCTACCATCTAGGCTCTAGGGTGGCTCGGGGTCGACAGAACCACCTAAAGGCATCATTTAGGGTCTAGGGTGGCTCGGGGTCGACGGAACCACCTAAAGGCATCAACTAGGGTCTAGGGTGGCTCGGGGTCGACGGAACCACCTAAAGGCATCAACTAGGGTTTTGGTGGCTCGGGGTCGACGAAAACACCTAAACCTATCATCTAGGCTCTAGGGTGGCTCGGGGTCAACGGAACCACCTAAAGGCATCAACTAGGGTTTTGGTGGCTCGGGGTCGACGAAAACACCTAAACCTATCATCTAGGCTCTAGGGTGGCTCGGGGTCGGCGGAACCACCTCAAGGCATCAACTAGGGTTTTGGTGGCTCGGGGTCGACGAAAACACCTAAACCTATCATCTAGGCTCTAGGGTGGCTCGGGGTCGACGGAACCACCTAAAGGCATCAACTAGGGTTTTGGTGGCTCGGGGTCGACGAAAACACCTAAACCTATCATCTAGGCTCTAGGGTGGCTCGGGGTCGACGGAACCACCTAAAGGCATCATTTAGGGTCTAGGGTGGCTCGGGGTCGACGGAACCACCTAAAGGCATCAACTAGGGTCTAGGGTGGCTCGGGGTCGACGGATCCACCTAAAGGCATCAACTAGGGTTTTGGTGGCTCGGGGTCGACGAAAACACCTAAACCTATCATCTAGGCTCTAGGGTGGCTCGGGGTCGACGAAACCACCTAAAGGCATCATTTAGGGTCTAGGGTAGCTCGGGGTCGACGGAACCACCTAAAGGCATCAACTAGGGTGTAGGGTGGCTCGGGGTCGATGGAACCACCTAAAGGCATCAACTAGGGTTTTGGTGGCTCGGGGTCGACGAAAACACCTAAACCTATCATCTAGGCTCTAGGGTGGCTCGGGGTCGACGGAACCACCTAAACCTATCATCTAGGCTCTAGGGTGGCTCGGGGTCGACGAAAACACCTAAACCTATCATCTAGGCTCTAGGGTGGCTCGGGGTCGACGGAACCACCTAAACCTATCAATTAGGGTTTTGGTGGCTCGGGGTCGACGAAAACACCTAAAGGCATCAACTAGGGTCTAGGGTGGCTCGGGGACGACGGAACCACCTAAAGCATTCAACTAGGGTCTAGGGTGGCTCGGGGTCAACGGAACCACCTAAAGCATCACTGTAACATAACATATGTAACTATTCCTTTTGCAAATGCATTTAAACCATCAATATAACATAAGCATCACTCTAACATAAGCATCACTCTAACATAAGCATTACTTTTGCAAATGCATTTAAGCATTTAAGCATCACTATAACATAAGTAACACTGGAGTTCAACACATTATAGAATACACATCCATTGTTCACATTGATCACATTACATAGTGGAGTTCAAATGCACAATCCATCCTTTTCTCACAAAAGGATGAATAGCATAACTACTAGAGTTACAACCAGAGTTCACAATTAGTACTAGAACCATACATTACACAACCATAATTCTAAGTTACTAGGTCATTGCACAACCATCATTCCCAAAAGGTCTGCAATGCCCACTAATCTCAAGTTATCTTGTTCAGTTCTGCAAGATGGCCTGGATCCCCTTGATCTTCTCCTTCAGCTTCTCCTCTGCCTTGATGAGCTTAGTAATCTTAAACTCTTGCATCTGCTTCTCTTCATTATGGTTTTCCTTGAGCTTCAGCAGATCAGCAACCTGGAGCTTCAACTCTAGCTTCTCTTGGGTGAGCTTCTCCTCAAACTTTGTGAACTCTGCATTCTTCAACTCCAAATTCATCCTACCCTCACTCAACAATTCCTTCTCTTTCATATTCTTCAACTTCAAGTTTTGGATGAAAGTTGCTTGAGCACTTGTCAGGTTGCACAGGAGTTCATACTTTTGTTGAAGCTTCTGTGCAGCTGCATCTTTCTTTGCCATTTCTGCATTCATACCAGCCACCAATTCAGCTCTGCATTGGTGCTGATATGTGACAGCAGACTACAGATAACTGAAATCCACAACCCTATCCTACTGAAAGTCCACAAGTTGATGCACATCTTTCACTAACTTGTCATAGTCTGCATCCAGCTTGTTCTTTTCTTCTGTCAACTGATGAATAGTTAGAGCACTTTGAAGATTATCATTCACCCTAGCAGACTTGCTCTCTTCAACCATTGGCCAAAGCTTCAGCAATGCATTCTCCATTGTTGGGGGCCACTGCTCATCAACCCACTGAACAAACCCACAATTCTGACCTTCCTGGAAAAATTAGAAGGGCAAAATTTAGTACAATACAACTACTAAGAGTACTAAACAACAGTTAGTTCATGGCAGTACCTAATGTTGGCACTGACATTAACTGGATTTGCACAGCCATTTGCTAAGCAACAGGACCACATTGTAAAATAAATTAATGTAATCCTACAATGGATGATCAACTCATATATTTACCAGGCACCAGAGTAACACTCCATTCAACTTAGAAGTTGCTAAGCAGCCATGTGCTAAGCAACAACAGTTGCTAAGAATTGACCATTAATATAATGAAATCCTAACAGTAATAAGCAACACAATGTGAACTACTTTGCCCACCTAAATACACTACACTAGCCTGCAGCAACAAACTAGCTAATGAGACTACCTACTATCAGCAGTAAGCAATTGTTACTAACTGGCTCCACTGAACTTAATATTGAGCAACACTGCATTTGGAAAGAAGTGTACATAAATAGCATGTGCACACAACAGGAGCATATATTTTAGCAGAAATGCATTCCACTGAACTTAATAATGATCATTCCTAACAAATTTAGCATGCACATAACTGAATCACAGGTGGCAAACAAGACTCTGCCACTTTCAATGAACACATCCAGTGCTTAATCACCAAGGCAAGAAAATTACCGGCTCTGCACATGCTAAGAACCTTCTCCCAGTCATTGTTCCTTCAAACGCAACAAGCCTCTCTGATGGCTTCCCATGCTTCTCGCACAACACTATCAGATCTAGCTCAAGACCCTTGTAATCCGGGTCCTCAAGAGAGAAAGGCACCTGCCCAAGCAAAATCCAAGTTACCATCATGTGCAGAGGACGAGGACAAATCAAATCAAACGAAATCCTAACAACAAAGACCACCTACACACAAAAATCCCCAAATTTCCTAAACCTAACCCTAACCCTAGCTCCAATGGAGTAACTTACCTGGTTCAGCCCATCGGTGGAGGTTTCGGAGTGCATGTACGGGAGGCTTGAGTTGTCGTCGCTGCTCTCGTCCTCCAGAACCATGGCTGCGGCGGCGTGCTGTGGCGGCCGGCAGTGGCGGGCGCAGGCGACGGCGAGGTAGAGAGCAGGAAGTAAGAAAGAAGAAGCGAGCGCAGTCGGGGTCGGGGTCTGGCAAGGTCGCACATAAACGGGCCGAGCCGGCCTCGTCCGAGTCAGCGCGCAGCCAGCGCAGGCGACGCGCGCACTGGCCAGTGTGGCGCCTGACGGGCGGGCCCAATCGGTCAGCTTTAGTGTCAATACGTACAAAACGAGCTTTTAGTCTATTTTGCAACGGCTAGCCCCAATCTTGGTACTGACACGTAAAAATTACCAATCTTGGTATCAATCTGCTTCCAATGCCCCAATTGTGGTACTTCTGTGCAATTTACTTGGGCGTAGGCCGCATCTACTGGATTGATTGTATCCAATCTCCGCTATGGCTCAAAACGGACACCAACTCTGCGGCGCCGAGCGATCTGTTTCTCTCGGTTATGCGCCAGCACAGCCGTGATCAATCTATGCCAAAACGGAAAGCACCAAAAATCAATGTCGGTCAGATCTGCTAACTACTGCTTGCTCGAGTCAAGGCAATTGAAGAGTCCAGCGACATCTGCTCTATCATAGAAAAAAAGAAGTAAAAAGAGACCGACGGACTAGGCAAGGGAAGTCACTGTTTATGGAAGACTAGCTGAATCAAAGCATTAGAGCTAGTACAATAGAGTGACATAAGCAGAATATAAAGAATAGAATAATAAATCTTTGCTTAGTTGGAGGAAAGACAAGAGGAGAGAGAAAAAAGCAGGCTCTTCGTTAGTAGCCAGCTGTAACACGAGACCAAGACGCTTTGCGAGAATGTAAGGTGGGACTAATATTGATAAACTAGTACATATTTAGAACTTACTATTGTACATGCCGGCTAAGAGGTTGGCTGTAGATGACATGGCAACTTGTTATAGGTGACAGTTGGCCGTATTATTAAGCATGCTCTTAGTATATTTCCACATGGTTCAAGGAGAAGCGTAATGTGTCCTAGTACTAGTCAAATCCACTGCTCATGTGGCTCATAAAATTACCACTACCTCGTGTCTCCAAAGTGCAAGCATGGATTGTGGCAACCGAAAGAAACAAAGCAAACCACAGGCAGCGGCAACTCCTACGTGCAACGACGAGAGACCAAAAAAAGGATGGGCACGACCCGGAAGTGGTTGCAGCCACGAATCAGGAGCGAATACACTCCTTCGCCGTTGCTTGCGCGGCCTTGTTTTGAGCCGCCTCCTCCGCTGGTCTCCGTCGAGCGGGCCTTGAGCCGCCGCCGCCGCTCTCTGTTTCTGCCTGGACTAGCCTCTCCCGTGGTGAGCCGCCGACGGCCTCCGCTGTTGCAGCTGTGGTCCTGCCTCACGGCCACCTCCGAGCCGTCCCTGCGGACCCGCCTGCTTCCGCTACTGTTGCGACCACGGCCTCACGAAACCCCCGCCATGGCCATAGCCAGTTAGCCGCCCCGGACGCGAGCCACCCGCCTCCGCTCCGACCTCGCCTTGCCACGGCTGCTCTCTGTGCTACCTCAAGTCACCGCCGCCTTGCCCCTGCTGTGAGCAACCGCCGCCGCCGTGGCTCACCTCGTCATCGCTTGCCTGGCGCGCCTCCGCCGACGCAGCGTCACCTCTGCAACGAGTCGGCCCCGTGGGCCTGCTTCGCCCTGGAGCCCCCCGGCCTCTACCCGCCTCTGCCACGATGCCGCCTCAGTCGCCCGACCTCATCGCCGCCCTTGCCGTGGCCGGCCTTGAGCCGCCTTGCCTCAAGTTGTCTTCCCGCATCGGGTTCGGTCCCACGCCGCCTCTGTAGCATCGTCTCTTGTGTCACGCTACTTTGAGCCGGCCCCACCGTGGCTGACCTGCCTCACTCCGCCAACCACACCTGTCGGTTCACAGCTCGGGCCGCCCGCGCACTCCCTCTGCGACCCATGCGTCGCCTTGCCTGAGCCTTCCGCCGCGCCTCTGCCATCTCCGCGGCTGGCCTCCGGCCGGCTATGCCCTCTCCACGACAGCCTTCTCCGCCTCTCGGACCGCGCCTCCCCTGCGCGTGAACCGCCCATGCCGGTTGTCCCGTGCCTCATTCCACTTCGCCGAGCCACCTCCACCTCTTTATCCTGTTGCACTAATGCGCCGGTTACTCCCGTGCGCTCCTCTGTAGGAGAAGAGAAAAAGATAAGATGAGGCCGATTGGAGGAAAAGGTAGTGGGCTATCTGCGAAAAGAAGGCAACGGATGGGCTGTACCATAACCAGGTTATCTACGAACGTTATATACGGATCATCCGTCGTTCAAATAAGTCTCGTGAAATCCATCCATTCAAATTTTTATTCATACTTTTATCCTTTCGAGAACAATTATTCTTGCCTGCTGTATCTTTTATGCAGTAAAATTATTCACGACAAAAGTGGCTTATACCACGGGTAAGGAACACGCGCTGACAACATTGCACCCACATTCTTCCATGCCACACTACCCGGTGAACGGATATGCGCAAGTCACGGCCCATGTGGCCCGGTCTACATCGACTCACTGGGAGCGCGCCTGCGATTGGCTCGCCCGTCCGCACCGGATTACAATACCGTGGCCAACTCATCTGTCCACGCCCGCGGTAGACTCGCCCGCATCCGCGCCTTTTTCTGACGCCGCGGCCGTCTCTACCGTCCATCCCCGCGTTCCAGATTACATCAACACAACGTGACTGATTCCGCTCCTTCAACACCGTCGGCAGTCAAAATGATTTACACTTGTCTCTTCACCTTTACCGCCTTTAAATAATGTGGTTCATCATAGTTAATTGCTGCCTAATCCTGTAATTACAGAACATATTGTACTGACTATTTTATTTATGGATTCGTTGCTGAACCATTGTGCTGAGAATTTGAATTTCCCATTTCGTATTTCAAAATTTCCAATTAGAATAATAAATTACATGCAAAAATAAAAATAGAACATATGGTCATGTACCTTTGCAAACGGTTCTAGCAGTAAAAACGCTTGCGATGGATAGCCCAATGCCACACAGTTTTCTACATCAAATCGTGTGTGATGTAGTTAATGAAAGAAAACAGTTAACCAAGGCAGAGCGTGTGCAATAGTTACACCTTTCACACACGAGCGTATACATAAAACCGTGTGGGATATACATCCGAACGGAAACGTTTTCCCTGGATTGATTGTGTGGGATGTACATAAGAACGGAAACGTATTCCTTGGATTGACTTTGTGTGATATACATACGAACGGAAATGTTTTTCTGTGATTCACCGTGTGGGATGTACGTACCTACGGAAATGATTTTCCCGGATTACCGTGTGGAATTTACATACCTACGGAAATGATTTTTTCGGATTACCGTGTGGGATGTACATACTACGAAAATGATTGGGTTTCGATGCCTCGCCCAATCGCACACGGCCCCAGCCTGGGTCCCAGGAGGGCCTATCCCCGACGATATCTGGGTCATGTGGGAAGGACACCCTATCGCACACACTCACTTGGCGACGGTTCCAAATGCCGTCGCGGAAAGGGTAAAAAACAATTTGTTTAGGACCGACGCGTACCGGTGTACCTTGACCAGATTGCTGATTGAAACCACCTTGATTGCCTTGGCCTTGGAAACCAGAATTTCAGCAGCCGCCACCAAAGCCAGGCCCGTGAGAACCGGATGCTGAACCACCATTCGGGCCATGATTGTTCTGCAAAATATTGGAATTTTGTTACTCCCTCATGATGAAGCAATCCTTCCATAAATGATTGGCCGGCTTCTCATGCGTACCATGCTTAGGCTGATTCATCATCGCCTCCAGGTTGAACTTTGGCCCACCAAGGCGGGGCGGTTTTCCCTTCTTATGCTGACTATTGTTCTGTGTATTGGTGTTGGCCACAAAGTCTAAACCGCCCTCAGCTTTGCGCTTACCGTTGCCACCGTGACCTACCGTGTTATGCTGCTGTCCCTTCGCGCTGCCACTCTTTTTCCCTTTACCCACCTTCTCCTCATCAGAGTCGGGGTCTTTGGTACTATCAAAGTCGGCATACTTGATGAGAGCCACCATGAGCTCCCCCATGTCATTGCAGTGGCGTTTAAGCCGCCCCAATTTCTGCTTAAGGGGGAGAAAGCGGCAATTCTTCTCCAACATTAGGACTCCTGAAACGGCATTGATACTGTCCGATGAGTGCATAACAACTGAAATTCGGCATACCCAATTGGTTGTTGACTCGCCCTCACCTTGGACAGAAGAATCCAAATCCAGGATTGACATAGGCTGCTTGCACGTGTCTTTGAAATGTTGAATAAACCGAGCCTTCAACTCTGCCCATGATCTAATGGAGTTAGCGGGCAGCCCTTTCAACCAAGTACGAGCCGGCCCATCCAACATCATGGTGAAATACTTAGCACATACAACATCACTAACATCCAACATCTCCATGGCCATCTCATAACTTTCGATCCAAGCCTCAAGAGGCTAATCTGCTATGTAATTAGGCACCATACGAGGACCCTTGAAATCCTTAGGCAAAGGCTCATTACGCAAAGGCAGCACTAAACACGGCATGCCTAATGTTCTGGAGGTCACCCCAGCTTCCACTGATGCTGATGGATAAACCGGCGATTGTTGTTGAGCCGCCAGCTCAGCCTCCCGACGCGCTCTGCCCTGATCCACCAAGGTTTGAGCGTCCACACCACCACGCGCCGGGTCATGCCCACGAGGCAGGTTACGGCATTGTTCACTGCTCGAAACTGCTAGTGAGTCAATGTGCCGGCTATAACTCCAGCTTGGTCGAGGGGTTGAGTGAATCCTTTCACGACTGTACGAATAAACCACCTGCTGATCCAGCGCTGTCCGAAGAAGTTCTCTGGTCCTCCGTGTTTGTAACGGAGCCGGAAACTCACCATCAACCGGTAAAGCCGACAATCGCGTTGCCGTGGCAATCATGTTATCCAAAGGGTTAGAATAATGACCCGGCGGCGTCGGAACATGCTGAGGTGGAGTATTATTCAAGCGAGGCGGATCCTGTTGGGGAACGTAGTAATTTCAAAATTTTCCTACGCACATGCAAGATCATGGTGATGCATAGCAACGAGAGGGGAGAGTGTTGTCCACGTACCCTCGTAGACCGATAGCGGAAGCGTTTAACACAACGTGGTTGATGTAGTCGTACGTCTTCACGATCCGACCGATCAAGTACCGTACGCACGGCACCTCCGAGTTCAGCACACGTTCAGCTCGATGACGTCCCTCGAACTCCGATTCAGCCGAGTGTTGAGGGAGAGTTTCATCAGCATGACGGCGTGGTGACAATGATGATGTTCTACCGACGCAGGGCTTCGCCTAAGCACCGCTACAATATTATCGAGGTGTAATATGGTGGAGGGGGCACCGCACACGGCTAAGAGATCAATGATCAATTGTGGTGTCTCTGGGGTGCCCCCCTGCCCCCGTATATAAAGAAGCAAGGGGGAGGCCGCCGACCAAGGAGGAGGGCGCGCCAAGGGGGGAGTCCTACTCCCACCGGGAGTAGGACTCCTTCTTTCCTTGTTGGAGTAGGAAAAGGAAAGGGAGAAGGAGAAAGAAGGAAGGGGGCGCTGCCCTCCCTTGTCCAATTCGGACTAGTCCATGGGGAGGTGTGCGGCCACCCTTTGGGGCCTTTCTCTCCTTTCCCGTATGGCCCATTAAGGCCCAATACGAATTCCCGTAACTCTCCGGTACTTCGAAAAATACCCGAATCACTCGGAACCTTTCCGAAGTCTGAATATAGTCGTCCAATATGTCGATCTTTACGTCTCGGCCATTTCGAGACTCCTCGTCATGTCCCCGATCTCATCCGGGACTCCGAACTTCTTCGGTACATCAAAACACATAAACTCATAATATAACCGTCATCGTAACGTTAAGCGTGCGGACCCTACGGGTTCGAGAACTATGTAGACATGACCGAGACACCTCTTCGGTCAATAACCAATAGCGGAACCTGGATGCTCATATTGGCTCCCACATATTCTACGAAGATCTTTATCGGTCAGATCGCATAACAACATATGTTGTTCCCTTTGTCATTGGTATGTTACTTGCCCGAGATTCGATCGTCGGTATCTCAATACCTAGTTCAATCTCGTTACTGGCAAGTCTCTCTACTCGTTCCGTAATACATCATCCCGCAACTAGCTCATTAGTTGCAATGCTTGCAAGGCTTATAGTGATGTGCATTACCGAGTGGGCCCAGAGATACCTCTCCGACAATCGGAGTGACAAATCCTAATCTCGAAATACGCCAACCCAACAAGTACCTTCGGAGACACCTGCAGAGCACCTTTATAATCACCCAGTTACGTTGTGACGTTTGGTAGCACACAAAGTGTTCCTCCGGTAAACGGGAGTTGCATAATCTCATAGTCATAGGAACATGTATAAGTCATGAAGAAAGCAATAGCAACATACTAAACGATCGAGTGCTAAGCTAACGGAATGGGTCAAGTCAATCACATCATTCTCCTAATGATGTGGTCCCGTTAATCAAATGACAACTCATGTCTATGGCTAGGAAACATAACCATCTTTGATCAACGAGCTAGTCAAGTAGAGGCATACTAGTGACACTCTGTTTGTCTATGTATTCACACATGTATCAAGTTTCCGGTTAATACAATTCTAGTATGAATAATAAACATTTATCATGATATAAGGAAATAAATAATAACTTTATTATTGCCTCTAGGGCATATTTCCTTCAGTCTCCCACTTGCACTAGAGTCAATAATCTAGTTCACATCGCCATGTGATTTAACATCAATAGTTCACATCACCATGTGATTAACACCCATAGTTCACATCGTCATGTGACCAACACCCAAAGGGTTTACTAGAGTCAGTAATCTAGTTCACATCGCTATGTGATTAACACCCAAAGAGTACTAAGGTGTGATCATGTTTTGCTTGTGAAATAATTTTAGTCAACGGGTCTGTCACATTCAGATCCGTAAGTATTTTGCAAATTTCTATGTCTATAATGCTTTGCATGGAGCTACTCTAGCTAATTGCTCCCACTTTCAATATGTATCTGGACCGAGACTTAGAGTCATCTAGATTAGTGTCAAAACTTGCATCGACGTAACCCTTTACGACGAACCTTTTGTCACTTCCATAATCAAGAAACATATCCTTATTCCACTAAGGATAATTTTGACCGCTGTCTAGTGATCTCTCCTAGATCACTATTGTACTCCCTTGCCAAAATCAGTGTAGGGTATACAATAGATCTGGTACACAGCATGGCATACTTTATAGAACCTATGGCCGAGGCATAGGGAATGACTTTCATTCTTTTTCTATCTTCTGTCGTGGTCGGGCTTTGAGTCTTACTCAATTTCACACCATGTAACACAGGCAAGAAACTCTTTCTTTGCCTGTTCCATTTTGAACCACTTCAAAATCTTGTTAAGGTATGTACTCATTGAAAAAACTTATCAAGCGTCTTGATCTATCTCTATAGATCTTGATGCTCAATATGTAAGCAGCTTCACCGAGGTCTTTCTTTGAAGAACTCCTTTCAAACACTCCTTAATGGTTTGCAGAATAATTCTACATTATTTCCGATCAACAATATGTCATTCACATATACTTATCAGAAATGTTGTAGTGCTCCCACTCACTTTCTTGAAAATACAGGCTTCACCGCAAGTCTGTATAAAACTATATGCTTGGATCAACTTATCAAAGCGTATATTCCAACTCCGAGATGCTTGCACCAGTCCATAGATGGATCGCTGGAGTTTGCATATTTTGTTAGCACTTTTAGGATTGACAAAACCTCCTGGTTGCATGATATACAACTCTTCTTTAATAAATCCATTAAGGAATGCAGTTGTGTTTATCCATTTGCCATATTTCATAAAATGCGGCAATTGCTAACATGATTCAGACAGACTTAAGCATAGATACGAGTGAGAAACTCTTATCGTAGTCAACACCTTGAACTTGTCGAAAACCTTTTGCAACAAGTCGAGCTTTATAGACAGTCACATTACCGTTAGCGTCAGTCTTCTTCTTGAAGATCCATTTATTTTCAATGGCTTGCCGATCATCGGGCAGAAGTCCATACTTTGTTCTCATACATGGATCCCATCTCGGATTTCATGGCCTCGAGCCATTTTGCGGAATTTGGGCTCACCATTGCTTCTTCATATTTCGTAGGTTCGTCATGGTCTAGTAACATAACCTACAGAACAGGATTACCGTACCACTCTGGTGCGGATCTTACTCTGGTTGACCTACGAGGTTAAGTAACAACTTGATCTGAAGTTCCATGATCATCATCATTAACTTCCTCACTCATTGGTATAGGCGTCACAGAAACTGGTTTCTGCGATGAACTACTTTCCAATAAGGGAGCAGGTACAATTACCTCATCAAGTTTTACTTTCCTCCCACTCACTTCTTTCGAGAGAAACTCCTTCTCTAGAAAGGATCCATTCTTAGCAACTAATGTCTTGCCTTCGGATCTGTGATAGAAGGTGTACCCAACTGTCTCCTTTGGGTATCATATGAAGACACATTTCTCTGATTTGGGTTTGAGCTTATCAGGATGAAACCTTTTCACATAAGCATCGCAACCCCAAACTTTAAGAAATGACAACTTTGGTTTCTTGCCAAACCACAGTTCATAATATGTCGTCTCAACGGATTTAGATGGTACCCTATTTAACGTGAATGCAGCTGTCTCTAATGCATAACCCCAAAACAATAGTGGTAGATCGGTAAGAGAAATCATATATCGCACCATATCTAATAAAGTACGGTTACGATGTTCGGACACAGCATTACACCATGATGTTCCAGGTGGCGTGAGTAGTGAAACTATTTCACATTGTTTTTAACTGAAGGCCAAACTCGTAACTCAAAATACTCTTCTCCACGATCAGATCGTAGAAACTTTACTTTCTTGTTACGATGATTTTCCGCTTCACTCTGAAATTATATGAACTTTTCTAATGTTTCAGACTTCTGTTTCATTAAGTAGATATACCCATATCTGCTCAAATCATCTGTGAAGGTCAGAAAATAATGATACCTGCTACGAGCCTCAATATTCATCGGACCACATACATCTGTATGTATGATTTCCAACAAATCTGTTGCTCTCTCCATAGTTCCGGAGAACGGCGTTTTAGTCATCTTGCCCATGAGGCACGGTTCGCAAGCATCAAGCGATTCCAAAATCCAATCAGTATGGAGTTTTTTCATGCGCTTTACACCAATATGACCTAAACGGCAGTGCCACAAATAAGTGGCTTCATTATAATGAATATGTGTATCACTACGATCGAGATCCAACAAACCATTTTATTGGGTGTATGACCATAGAAGGTTTTATTCATGTAAACAGAACAACAATTATTCTCTAATTTAAATGAATAACCGTATTGTAACAAACATGATCAAATCATATTCATGCTCAACGCAAACACCAAATAACACTTATTTAGTTTCAACACTAATCCCGAAAGTATAGGGAGTGTGTGATGATGATCATATCAATCTTGGAACTACTTCCAACACACATCGTCACCTCGCCTTTTACTAGTCTCTGTTTATTCTGCAACTCCCGTTTCGAGTTACTACTCTTAGCAACTGAACCAGTATCAAATACCGAGGGTTTGCTATAAACACTAGTAAAGTACACATCAATAACATGTATATCCAATATACCTTTGTTCACTTTGCCGTCCTTCTTATCCACCAAATAGTTGGGGTAGTTCCGCTTCCAGTGACCAGTCCCTTTGCAGTAGAAGCACTTAGTCTCAGGCTTAGGACCAGACTTAGGCTTCTTCACTTGAGCAGCAACTTGCTTCCCGTTCTTCTTGAAGTTCCCCTTCTTCCCTTTGCCCTTTTCTTGAAACTAGTGGTCTCGTCAACCATCAACACTTGATGTTTTTCTTGATTTCTACCTTCGTCGATTTCAGCATCACGAAGAGCTCGGGAATTACTTTCGTCATCCCTTGCATACTATAGTTCATCACGAAGTTCTACTAACTTGGTGATGGTGACTAGAGAATTCTGTCAATCACTATTTTATCTGGAAGATTAACTCCCACTTGATTCAAGCGATTGTAGTACCCAGACAATCTGAGCACATGCTCACTGCTTGAGCTATTCTCCTCCATCTTTTAGCTATAGAACTTGTTGGAGACTTCATATCTCTCAACTCGGGTATTTGCTTGAAATATTAACTTCAACTCCTGGAACATCTCATATGGTCCATGACGTTCAAAACGTCTTTGAAGTCCCGATTCTAAGCAGTTAAGCATGGTGCACTAAACTATCAAGTAGTCATCAAATTGAGCTAGCCAAACGTTCATAATGTCTGCATCTGCTCCTGCAATAGGTCTGTTACCTAGCGGTGCATCAAGGACATAATTTTTCTATGCAGCAATGAGGATAATCCTCAGATCACGGATCCAATCCGCATCTTTGCTACTAACATCTTTCAACATAATTTTTCTCTAGGAACATATCAAAAATAAACACAGGGAAGCAACAACGCGTGCTATTGATCTACAACATAATTTGCAAAATACTATCAGGACTAAGTTCATGATAAATTTAAGTTCAATTAATCATATGACTTAAGAACTCCCACTTAGATAGACATCCCTCTAATCATCTAAGTGATTACGTGATCCAAATCAACTAAACCATAACCGATCATCACGTGAAATGAAGTAGTTTTCAATGGTGAACATCACCATGTTGATCATATCTACTATATGATTCACGCTCGACCTTTCGGTCTCAGTGTTCCGAGGCCATATCTGCATATGCTAGGCTCGTCAAGTTTAACCTGAGTATTCCGCGTGTGCAACTGTTTTGCACCCGTTGTATTTGAACGTATAGCCTATCACACCCGATCATCACGTGGTGTCCCAGCACGAAGAACTTTCGCAACGGTGCATACTCAGGGAGAACACTTTTTTCTTGAAATTTTAGTGAGAGATCATCTTATAATGGTACCGTCAATCAAAGCAAGATAAGATGCATAAAAGATAAACATCACATGTAATCAATATAAGTGATATGATATGGACATCATCATCTTGTGCTTGTGATCTCCATCTCCGAAGTACCGTCATGATCACCATCGTCACCGGCGCGACACCTTGATCTCCATCGTAGTTTCGTTGTCGTCTCGCCAACTATTGCTTTTACGACTATCGCTACCGCTTAGTGATAAAGTAAAACAATTACATGGCGATTGCATTGCATACAATAAAGCGACAACCATATGGCTCCTGCCAGTTGCCGATAACTCGGTTACAAAACATGATCATCTCATACAATAAAATATAGCATCATGTCTTGACCATATCACATCACAACATGCCCTCCAAAAACAAGTTAGACGTCCTCTACTTTGTTGTTGCAAGTTTTATGTGGCTGCTACGGGCTTAGCAAGAACCGTTCTTACCTACGCATCAAAACCACAATGATAGTTTGTCATGTTGGTGTTGTTTTAACCTTCGCAAGGACCGGCATAGCCACACTCGGTTCAACTAAAGTGAGAGAGACAGACACCCGCCAGTCACCTTTAAGCAACGAGTGCTCGCAACGGTGAAACCAGTCTCGCGTAAGCGTACGCGTAATGTCGGTCCGGGCCGCTTCATCTCACAATACTGTTGAACCAAAGTATGACATGCTGGTAAGCAGTATGACTTATATCGCCCACAACTCACTTGTGTTCTACTCGTGCATAACATCAACGCATAAAACCTGGCTCTGATACCACTGTTGGGAACTTAGTAATTTCAAAAATTTCCTACGCACACGCAAGATCATGGTGATGCATAGCAACAAGGGGGAAGAGTGTTGTCCACGTACCCTCATAGACTGATAGCGGAAGCGTTTAACACAACGCGGTTGATGTAGTCGTACATCTTCACGATCCCCGATCAAGTACCGAACGCACGGCACCTCCGAGTTCAGCACACGTTCAGCTCGATGACGTCCCTCGAACTCCGATCCAGCCGAGTGTTGAGGGAGAGTTTTGTCAGCACGACGGCGTGATGACAATGATGATGTTCTACCGACGCAGGGCTTCGCCTAAGCACCGCTACGATATTATCGAGGTGTAATATGGTGGAGGGGGGCACCGCGCACGGTTAAGAGATCAATGATCAATTGTTGTGTCTCTGGGGTGCCCCCCTGCCCCCGTATATAAAGGAGCAAGGGGGAGGCCGCCGGCCAAGGAGGAGGGCGCGCCAAGGGGGGAGTCCTACTCCCACCGGGAGTAGGACTCCTGCTTTCCTTGTTGGAGTAGGAAAAGGGAAGGGAGAAGGAGAAAGAAGGAAGGGGGCGCCCCCCCTCCCTAGTCCAATTCGGACTAGTCCATGGGGAGGGGTGCGGCCACCCTTTGGGGCCTTTCTCTCCTTTTCCGTATGGCCCATTAAGGCCCAATACGAATCCCGTAACTCTTCGGTACTCCGAAAAATATCCGAATCACTCGGAACCTTTCCGAAGTCCGAATATAGTCGTCCAATATATCGATCTTTACGTCTCAGCCATTTCGAGACTCCTCGTCATGTCCCCGATCTCATCCGGGACTCCGAACTCCTTCGGTACATCAAAATACATAAACTCATAATATAACCGTCATCGTAACGTTAAGCGTGCGGACCCTACGGGTTCGAGAACTATGTAGACATGACCGAGACACCTCTCCGGTCAATAACCAATAGCGGAACCTAGATGCTCCTATTGGCTCCCATATATTCTACGAAGATCTTTATCGGTCAGACCGCATAACAACATACGTTGTTCCCTTTGTCATCCGTATGTTACTTGCCCGAGATTCAATCGTCGGTATCTCAATACCTAGTTCAATCTCGTTACTGGCAAGTCTCTTTGCTCATTTCGTAATACATCATCCTGCAACTAGCTCATTAATTGCAATGCTTGCAAGGCTTATAGTGATGTGCATTACCGAGTGGGCCCAGAGATACCTCTCCGACAATAGGAGTGACAAATCCTAATCTCGAAATACGCCAACCCAACAAGTATCTTCGGAGACACCTGTAGAGCACCTTTATAATCACCCAGTTACGTTGTGACGTTTGGTAGCGCACAAAGTGTTACTTCGGTAAACGGGAGTTGCATAATCTCATAGTCATAGGAACATGTATAAGTCATGAAGAAAGCAATAGCAACATACTAAACGATCGAGTGCTAAGCTAACGGAATGGGTCAAGTCAATCACATCATTCTCCTAATGATGTGATCACGTTAATCAAATGACAACTCATGTCTATGGCTAGGAAACATAACCATCTTTGATCAACGAGCTAGTCAAGTAGAGGCATACTAGTGACACTCTGTTTGTCTATGTATTCACACATGTATCAAGTTTCCGGTTAATACAATTCTAGTATGAATAATAAACATTTATCATGATATAAGGAAATAAATAATAACTTTATTATTGCCTCTAGGGCATATTTCCTTCGGATCCATCATACGCCGCTGAACCGGCACGCCAGTCACAGGCGCCTCAACTGCCCGGTTCACCATCGTCGGATCACTAGTTCCTGCTCCAGGTGTATTGAAGAGGTTCCTCGCCTCATAAACCAGGGGTATACGGCTCTGGTGCTTCCTTCTCATGATATCGTTTGAAGCGTTTTGATCCAAGGTGAGCCGGAAAGAGTCTGCCTGGATCCATTGTGCTTGAGCATCGAAAGCAGCTCGTTCCATAGCCATCCTAGTGTTCTCAGCCGCCAGCTCTTCTTTGGCTTGAGCTATCTCATCTCGTAGCTTTGCCACCTCCACCTTGTGCTGCTCCTGGTTGTCCGAGGTCACCTCCACCCCCATCTAAGTCGCCAAAGCCTCCAATAACTCTGTCCGAGATTGAGCCGGTGGGTGTGCAGTGCCGCTAGCACCAGTCGTCGCCGCAACAGTTGAGCTAGAGGTCATAGCCGCAGCGGTTGTCGAACCGAGCGCCGGCTATGTACCGGCCATGAAGATCGCAACCCTGTTCGGCGGCTCATAGAGGTCCAGAATACTGTCGCCGTCGGAACAACCCCCAAGCCGGCCGTCTTACACCTGATACATTGAAATGTCTCGCCTGTGGACGATTCACCATCATAGTGGATGGCCGTCTCACCACCAGATACAGATCCTTCCTCAACTTCTGCCCCATGGACGAAACCAACAAAGGCATGCTTCACGGCGGGTTGAACCCGGGTGGGTCGTGCACGTTGAGCCGTCTCGATGATGTCGGTGCAGGCGTTCGGCTCAGGGCCCAGTTCGCTGATCTTGCCGATGAAGACGTGGATTCCGCAGAAGGGGACCCGGTACCCGTACTCAATTGAGCCGGCCTCGGGGCCCCAACCCGCAGCGTCGATGTAGAGCTTGCCGCGACGACTCTTGGTCATCCGGCCCACAGCGTATCCCTTGATCCCTTCGAAGCTACCCTTCAAGAACTCGAAACCACTGTGCGCTGGCCCCATGGTGGGCGCCAACTGTCGTGGACTTAACACAGCAGATGTCCTAGCAAAAGGACTTAGTCGTGGAGCCATCGCAACTAGGTTAGCTTAAAGGGGTTAATCAGGACAAAGGACACAGGGAGTTTATACTGGTTCGTCCCCTTGTGGTGAAGGTAAATGATGAGGATTCAATACCATTGTTACACCCACAGCCCCTACTGCTACATATACTGGACCAATTACTAGAGCTCGCGCACGCCAATTAAATTATCAGGTACTTTCGTTGCTTACAAATGAAGGGCCTCGCATGGATAAGAGGGATGAACACTAGAGCAAGACCAAGCATGGAGATGATGGCATGCTCAAGGGGAACAAGAACGGAGTTGCAAGTAATGATTTCAGGACATTGAAGCCACCATAAGGAGTGCATGAAGCCTTGGATGAAATATACAAGATGCCACTTCATAAATTTCATCCAGAGGCTATTCTAGGTGTTGCGTCACCTTATTATTGGGCCAGGCCTTGGATGAAATATACAAGTATAGTCTGTTTTTAGAGTCTGTATGTGTGGGGAAACAAGAGTTAGAGTTGGTTTAGGACCCCTCCTGCAAGGGCCACGAAATCCCCCCTCTTCCTCCATATATACAGCCCTTAGGGCGTCGTTTAGACTTTGGGTTTTGTTTACATTAAAAGTTTGCCATAGCTGCAACTTGGCGTACTTCGTTTGTGTTCAACGACCAGACCAAGACGTCACAGAACCCCACCTTGATCAATAAAGTTTTCATCTTATATCCGCAATATCCATATTGCAATCTCAGTTTCTTCCTTGTTCTTCATTTTGCTCGCAGGAAATAGACCCTCGTGGTCAGGTTGATCATGCTCCGGCGTGGTCAATAACTCTCGGAAGTTGGTTTAGCGATTGCTAAGGCGTGACGTTTTCGCACGTTCGTAGTCGGATCGTCAAAGTCGACTCCCACAGAAAATGATAGATATCTCATCGAAACATCGGGATACCTTAGCCTCTATCAAGTGGTATCAGATTTCCAAGTTGCTCGGTGAGATTTTACAGTTTTTCATAGTTTAGATCGAGTCTGTTCTTCGTACCTACAGTCCACGAAAAAGCCACAAGAAAAATTAGGGTTAGTTCATCATATCTGAACCAATCTGAGCCTTTGCATAATCTTTGTATTGTTTTTGCTTTGTTGAATTTGCGGTTGCATCGTCGTGTCTAGTTGCTGGTCTTAGCGTCTAGTCTTTTAGAGTTTCGAGTTCTGGTCATAAGTTGTCACGCCGCCGCCGCACCATCATCATCGCCCCAGCCATCTACCACCATCGCTTATCCGCCACCGATGCTTATCGATATACTGCCACCGATCCGTCTCCATATACCATCACCAATCCGTAACCATCTACCACCAGTGCTACCATATACCACCACCGCTGCCATATCTTACCATCATATATCCACCACCAATCCGAGTTCTTTTCATATTAGGTTTGTTTTCTAGATCCATCTATTTTCCGATTCGTGTTTCCTTGCCTGAGTAGGTTTCCAAAAAAAAGTGTTTGGAGCAGTTTTTAGGCCAAAATTTCGGCGACCGATTTTTTTTCTCCCTATCCTATTTTTAGGCTTTTCTGAGTCTTTTGAGCCACGTGCCATCATAGTTAGTTTTTGTCACACTTTTTCGTCGTTGCTGCCTTGATTTCCAAAAAAATAGTAAATAAAAATTTGTGCCCATCCTGTCATTTTCACCTGGGAAGAATTTTGAGACACTCGCCATTATAGTGATTTTTCCCAAAAAAAGAGCGCCAGATAAAAAACAGAGCGAAAAAAATCCAGAGTGTGCTTTTCCCTTGTTTACGTGCAGCGCCGTGATTTTGTTAGTGTTCTAGGCTCGCGTCTCTAGCACGGTCTACCCTTGGACTAGCACAGTATCGTTGTTGAGTGTTTATTCAACTTTGCATCTCTGAATTGATTATTGCCGACCCTTTTTACTACCATATTCTAAGCCTTCCTAGCTCCACATACATCTACGTCGTGCGTTTGACTCTCCCTTGTAATCGCTCTATCCAAGCTTTGCGTGTTTTGACTACAACGGTTGCCGCTCACCGCCTGCTGCTGGTTAAGAACTGGTAAGAATTTGAGATTTGCTTGACAGATTTGTGACACCCACCACCATCACTTGTTAGTAGTTTGTAGGATCATATTCTTATGTGTTTCTATTGCTGCTAACATTGGCAGGATCACAAGCCGACGAGATTGACTGGGAGAAGTGACGAACAAGGAGCTTCATGATAAGTTTCAGCAAATGATGAGTGGACAGGTGCAAGATGTGCTAAACAGATTTGAAGAGGCCATGGAGAAGATAGATGGCATGGAGAAGATGTTTGAAACAAAGCTCGATAACAAGTTTAATGAATTGCTCGTGCGTCATCCACCACCACCACCGGCTGCACCTATCGCACCTCTACAACAACAACAAGAACAACAACAACAACAACAACAACAACAACAACGTCGCCTTCCAATCAAGTGGGACGAGCACTGCGCGTTCCCCTTGAGCCTGGTCAAAATTCTGGCGCCGCTGTTGATGCTTCTGTAGCTCCTGCTGCTACTGCAGAGGTGGAGGACTATTACGAGGATGAGATTGATCAAAATCAGAACTTCGTGTACCACCAGCACCACCACCACCAGGCCGTCCTCATGCATATCATCGCAACGGTAGGGCTGCACCACCACCTGAGGAACGAGATCATGACCATCTTCCTAAACTGAAATTGAATATTCCACCATTTGAGGGTAGATATGTTCCTGATATATATATCTTACTTGGGAGTTAGAAACTGAACAACGTTTTACATGTTTACAATATCCCGAGGAGAGACGTGTTCCTGCTGCTGTTTGTGCTTTCACTAGTTTTGCATGTGTTTGGTGGTCTGAACATTGTAGATTATATCCTATTCCAGCTACTTGGACTGCTTTGAAAAATTCTATACGTACTCACTGGGTTCCACCATATTATCATCGCGAATTGCTTCAAAAATTGCAGCGTTTGAGACAAGGAAAAAATTCTGTAGAAGAATATTATCAGGAATTACAAACTGGTATGATTAGATGTGGTATTGTTGAGGATAATGAAGCTATGCTTGCACGTTTTATGGGCGGATTAAATAAAGAGATTCAGACCATTCTAGAGTACAAGGAATATAATAATATCACTCGTTTATTCCGTCTTGGTTGCAAAGCTGAACGTGAAGTGCAGGATCGATAGGCATTGGCGCGAACTAACTTTTCTGTAGGTCGACCTTCATCATGGACACCACGTGCATCCTCTACTTCCACACGTTCTGCTACACCGGCGCCTCCGTCAGCTGCCACCACCAACCTTGATACAAGAAAGCAGGCACATCCACCACTATCTGCCAAGAGCGCACCTTCTAGGCCTGCAGAGAGCTCTTCTTCATCCATGGCATCAACAGGGCAAACACATGATATTATTTGTTGTCGTCGCAAGGGTGGATGTCATTATGCGAGACAATGTCCATCTGAGCGTGTGATGATTGTTACTGAGGATGGTGGTGTGAGTCCGCTAGTGACTATGATGAGGAGACTTTGGCTCTTATTACAAGTGAAGAACACGGTGGAGATGATTCTGATCATGAGATGCAATACATGGCTGCTGAAGATGCTGACTGGTATGAATGTTTAGTTGCTCAACGTGTTTTGAGTGTGCAGGTTACAGAAGCTGGGAAAAATCAGAGGCATAATTTGTTACATACAAAGGGAGTTGTGAAGGAACGTTCTGTTCGCATCATCATAGATGGAGGGAGCTGCAACAACTTGGCTAGCATGGATATCGTGGAGAAGCTATCTCTCGCCACAAGACCACATCCACATCCTTAGTACATCCAATGGTTCAACAACAGCGGCAAGGTCAAGGTAACACGTACTGTTCGTGTGCATTTTAGTATCTCTACATATGCTGATTATGTTGATTGTGATGTTGTACCTATGCAAGCTTGTTCCTTATTACTTGGTAGACCATGGCAGCTTGATAAAAATTCTATACACCATGGTAGAAACAATCAGTATACTCTTGTTCATTAGGATAAAACTGTTACTTTGCTTCCTATGACTCCTGATTTCATTTTGAAAGATGATATTAATATAGCTAATAAAGCAAAACAAGAGAAATATAAGAGTGAAAAATCAGATTGTGGCAAAAGAATTTGAGCAACAAATGAAGACTAATAATAAACCATCTAGTGTTGCTTCTGAAATTAAATTGAAAAGTGCCTGTTTACTTGCCACCAAATCTGATATTGATGATCTAGATTTCAGCCAATCCATTTGCTATGCTTTTGTGTGCAAAGAGGCGTTATTTTCCTTCGAGGATGTACCTTCCTCTTTGCCTCCTGCTGTCACTAACATTTTGCAGGAGTTCGCTAACGTCTTTGCACAAGACGTGCCACCGGGATTACCACCTATTCGAGGGATTGAGCATCAGATTGACTTAATTCCTAGTACATCGCTACCCAACCATGCACCATACCGTACCAATCCAGAGGAGACGAAGGAGATTATGCGTCAAGTTCAGGAGCTGCTCGACAAAGGTTATATACGCGAATCACTTAGTCCTTGTGATGTTCCTATTATTCTAGTGCCGAAAAAGGATGGTACATCGCTTATGTGTGTTGATTGTAGAGGCATTAATAATATTACTATTTTTTATCATCATCCTATTCCTAGGCTAGATGATATGCTTGATGAATTGAGTGGCTCTACAATATTCTCCCAAGTTGATTTGCGTAGTGGATACCATCAAATTCGTATGAAATTGGGGGATGAAGGGAAAACAGAGTATAAAACTAAGTTTGGATTATATGACTGGTTAGTCATGCCTTTTGGGTTAACTAATGCACCTAGTACTTTCATGCGATCAATGAACGAAGTTTTACGTGCTTTCATTGGAAGATTTGTATTAGTCTATTTTGATGATATACTGATTTATAGCATATCTTTGGAGGAACATTTGGAACATTTATGTGCTCTTTTTATTGCTCTATGTGATGCACGTTTGTTTGCTAACCTTGGGAAGTGCACCTTCTGCATCGACCGAGTATCTTTTCTTGGCTATGTTGTTACTCCATAGGGAATTGAAGTTGATAGAGCCAAGATAGAAGCTATTGAGAGTTGGCCGCTGCCCAAAACGATCATACAAGTGAGGAGTTTTCTTGGCCTCACTGGATTCTATATGCGTTTTTTGAGAGATTTCAGCACCATTGCTGCACCTCTCAATGAGCTTACAAAGAAAGATGTGCCTTTTGTTTGGGGTACCACACATGAAGAAGCCTTCACGGTATTGAAAGCTAAGTTCACACATGCTCCTTTACTCCAACTTCCTGAGCTTGAATGTGATGCTAGTGGAATTGGATTAGGAAGTGTTATTACAAAATGGCAAACCTGTTCCATACTTTTCTAAAAAATTGAGTGGGCCTTGTCTGAATTATTCTACTTATGATAAAGAATTATATGCTCTTGTTCGGACTTTAGAAACATGGCAACATTATTTATGGCCCAAAGAATTTGTTATACATTCTGATCATGAATCTTTGAAACATATTAAAAGTCAAGCTAAAATGAATCGTAGACATGCTAAATGGGTTGAATTCATTGACACCTTCCCGTATGTCATTAAACACAAGAAGGGTAAAGAAAATGTTATTGCCGATGCATTGTCTCATCGCTATACTATGCTTGCACAAATTGACTTCAAAATATTTAGTTTGGAGACAATTAAAGATCAATATGCGCATGATGCTGATTTTAAAGATGTAATGCAGAATTGTAAAGAAGGAAGAATGTGGAACAAGTTCATCATTAATGATGGATTTGTGTTTCATGCTAACAAGCAATGCATTCCAGCTAGCTCCGTTCGTCTTTTTTTGTTGCAGGAGGCGCATGGAGGAGGATTAATGGGACACTTTGGCGTGAAGAAGACGGATGATATACTTGCTACACATTTCTTTTGGCCAAAGATGAGACGGCATGTTGAGCGTTTTGTTGCTCACTGCACTACATGTCAAAAAGCTAACTCACGACTAAATCCTCATGGTTTATACATGCCTTTGCCTGTACCTAGTGTTCCTTGGGAGGATATATCTATGGACTTTGTTTGAGGTTTACCTCGAACAAAGAAGGGGAGGGATAGCATATTTTTTGTCGTGGATAGGTTCTCGAAAATGGCACACTTTATACCATGTCATAAAAGAGATGATGTTGTTAATGTTGCTGATTTGGTCTTTCGTGAAATTGTTCGCTTGCATGGTGTGCCAAATGAGGGAGTCCTAGACTAAGGGGTCCTCGGGCGTCTGGCCTGCTATTCATTGGGCCGGACTGATGGGCTGTGAAGACATAAAGACCGAAGACCATACTCGTGTCCGGATTGGACTCTCCTTGGCGTGGAAGGCAAGCTTGGCGACCAACTATGAAGATTCCTTCTTATGTAACCGACTCCATGTAAACCCTAGATTCCCTCGGTGTCTATATAAACCAGAGGGGGTAGTTTGGATAGGGGACATTCATTACCATATTCCTATAGGCTAGACTTCAAGGGTTTTAGCCATTACGATCTCGTGGTAGATCAACTCTTGTAACACTCATATTCATCAAGATCAATCAAGCAGGAAGTAGGGTATTACCTCCATAGAGAGGGCCCGAACCTGGGTAAACATCGTGTCCCCCGTCTCCTGTTACCATCGATCCTAGACGCACAATTCGGGACCCCCTACCCGAGATCCGCCGGTTTTGACACCGACATTGGTGCTTTCATTGAGAGTTCCACTGTGCCGTCGACAAAAGGTTTAATGGCCCCTTCAATCGTCGATGATGACGTTCTCCAGGGAGAAACCTTTCTCCCCGGATAGATCTTCGTGTTCGGCGGCTTCGTACTGCGGGCCAACTCGCTTGGCCATCTGGATCAGATCGACAGCTATGCCCCTGGCCATCAGGTCAGATTCGGAAGCTTGAACTACGTTGCGGACATCCGTGGAGACTTGATCTTCGATGGATTCGAGACCGCGGCAATCGCTCCTTGCCGCCCCAATGGACAAGGCTTAAACCTGTCATCGGGCCGCATCCAGGAGATAGCTCCTGCAGCAACTCTGGCCTTAGATCTGGAGCAGATCAAGTCGTCCCACGATGGGAAGCTCAACCCCATCATGGGGGCTACCGAGTCCACGGCGTTGGAGCCGCACACAGATTCTACTGCGTATGATATCCGCATCAGCGGAACCCCGGACTCGTCCCCGGCAACAGGTTCCGAACCCTGCAAGTCCGGAGATACCGAAGTCGACCGATTATCGATCTTCAAGCTCAGCGCCGCAGACGTCTTCCAACACTCGCCCATGGGCCATGTACTAAACTCCCTAAAAAACCTATCTCTGGCAGGCGACCCGCCACCGAACTATGTTCGGTTCGAACTGACGGCTGATGATGGAGCATTCTGCTTCCCACCCGCCACCCACTTCATAGCCAATGTCGAAGACCCAACCAACACGATTGACCTCGGCCCCGAAGACATCGACGGTATGGACGACGATGAGGGGCAAGGCCACAACTCACTACCCGCTAGACGCAGGATGGCCACTTCCTGGTACGACGTGTGTATGATAGACACACCCAACGACGCCTTCGACGATGACAAGGAGGACCCAGTTGAGGATAAACCTCCTGGTACACAGTTTGAACACCGGCGCGCCCTGCGCCGCTCCAAGTCATGATGCTCAAGAGAAAATAATACTAGCACCGGAGAAGACAACACTCCGGATGATGAAGACCCAGTTGAGGCAGGATCCGAACAGGAGGAACATGAAGGCGAGCAAGACAGCCCTAATGAACAGGCAACATACGGAGACTCAGAGGATAGCAATTATCTCCCACTCTCCGAGGAAGAAGAGATCCTCGACAACAAGGACTTTATCGTGCCTAAGGAACCTCTCGAGCCGGAGAGCTTTAAACGCCGGCTTATAGCCACTGCAAGGAGCCTAAGAAAAAAGCAGCTGCAGCTTCAAGCGAGCCAAGATTTGCTCAATGATAGATGGACCGAGGTCTTGGCCGCCGAAGAATACGGCCCTATCGGCCCAGACAAGAGCCACCCCAAGAGTAGGTGGCCCCCTCAATACGATGGCAGGGCGTTGAAGCCCACACCACCATCGAATACGGCTGTAGGCCGACCACAGTTCGGTCTGAATAAAGCAGCAGCCCAAGCAGAGCTGATGAGGACATCAATACCATTGTTACACCCACAACCCCTGCTACTATACATACTGCACCGATTACTAGAGCTCGCGCACGCCAATTAAATTACCAGGTACTTTCGTTTCTTGGTAATGATTCTAATGTTCATGAGAATATGATGCTGCCTAAATTGGATACATTTGTTTTGCTTACAAATGAAGGGCCTAGCTTGGAGAAGTATGAACATTGGAGCAAGAACAAGCATGGAGTTGATGGCATGCGCAAGGGAGACAAGAACAGAGTTTCAAGTGATGATTTCAGCACTTCGAAGCCACCATAATGATTGCATGAAGCCTTGGACGAAATATACAAGATGCTACTTCATAATTTTCGTCCAGAGGCTATTCTAGGTGGTGCGTCACCTTATTTTTAGGCCAGGCCCATGTAATTTTGAAATACTTCAATATAGGCTGTTTTTAGAGTCCGTATGTGTGGGGAAACAAGAATTAGGGTGGGTTTCGGACCCCTCCTCCAAGGGCCACGAAATTCCACCCCTCTTCCTCCATATATACAGCCCCTAGGGCATCGTTTAGACTTTAGGTTTTGTTTAGATTAAAAGTTCGCCATAGGTGCAACTTCGTGTACTTCGTTTGTGTTCAACGACCAGACAAAGGCGTCACAGAACCCCACCTTCATTAATAAAGCTTTCCTCTTTTATTCGCAATATTCAGATTGCAATCTCAGTTTCTTGCTTGTTCTTCGTTTGCTCGCAGGAAATAGACCCTCGTGGTCAGGTTGATTGTGCTCCGGCGTGGTCAATAACCCCTCGGAAGTTGGTTTAGCGATTGCTAAGGCGCGACGTCTTCGCACGTTCGTAGTCGGATCGTGAAAGTCGACTCCCACAGAAAACAATTGCTGTCTCATCGAAACATCGGGACACCTTTGCCTCTATCAAGTGGTATCAGATTTCCAGGTTGCTCGGTGAGATTTTACAGTTTTTCGTAGTTTAGATCGAGTCTGTTCTTCATACCTATAGTCAAAGAAAAAGCCAAAAAAATTAGGGTTAGTTCATCCTATCCGAACCAATCTGAGCCATTGCATAATCTTTTCTGTATTTGCTTTGTTGAATTTGCGGTTGCATCGTCGTGTCAAGTTGCTGGTCTTAGCGTCTAGTCCTTTAGAGTTTCGAGTTCTGTTCACAGGTTGTCACGTTGCCGCTGCCATATGTCACCACCCCATCATCATCATCACTGCTTCCATATACCACCACCGCACCAACTTCATTACCGCTGCCATATACCACCGCCACATCTTCACCGCCAATCCGAGTCCATATACGCCACCACATATCCACCGCCATCATGCCAGTCCGAGTTCAACCAGATTCATCTCCGCCACTAGTCTGAGTGCCACCAGATTCATCTCCGCCACCAGTCCTATTCCGAGTCTAGTATTTTGTTACTATGTTTTGGATTTCCAGATCACGCCATACTCCGAGTCGTGACAGAGAAGGACTCCCAAACTTCTGTGTTACCCGCAGTAGAAAAATAGTTCCACTTTTAAAAAAAATTCTGGCTAGGCAGTTTTTAGGCCATTTGTAGACTTTTTCGAAAAAAAATTGTTGCGGAGCAAAAAAAAGAGGGAAAAGTGCAAAAAAAGGAAAAAAAAGAGAAATTTTTCTCAGAGTGTGCTCCTCCCTTGTTTACGTGCAGCGCCGTGATTTTGTTAGTGTTCTAGGCTCACGTCTCTATCACGGTCTAGCCTAGGACCAGCACAGTACCGTCGTTGAGCGTTTATTCAACTTTGCATCTCTGAATTGATTATTGCTGACCCTTTTTGCTACCATATTATAAGCCTTCCCAGCTCCACATACATCTACATCATGCATTTGACTCTCCCTTGTAATCGCTCTATCCAAGTTTTGAGAGTTTTGACTTCATCGGTTGCCGATCACCGCCTGCTGCTGGGTAAGAACTGGTAAGAATTTGAGATTTGCTTGACGGTTTTCTGACACCCACCGGCACCACCACTTGTTAGTAGTCTATAGGATCATATTTTTGTGTGTTTCTATTGCTGCTAACCATGTCAGGATCACAAGCCGACGAGATTGACTGGGAGAACTTAACGAACAAGGAGCTTCATGATAAGTTTCAGGAAATGATGACTGAATAGGTGCAAGATGTGCTGAACAATTTTGAAGAGGCCATGGAGAAGATCACTGGCCTAGAGAAGACGTTCGAAACAAAGCTCGATAACAGATTTAATGAACTGCTTGCTCGTCTTCCACCACCGGCTGCACCTGCCGCACCTCTGCAACAACAACTACAACAACAACGACTACCTCCACGTCGGGAAACAACCCTCCGCCAAGCGAGCCGTGTACCACTTCAGCCTGGCCAAACTGCTGGTGCTGCTGTTGATACTTCTGTGGCTCCTGCTGCTGAAGTGGAGGAGGATGATCATGCGGGAGATTACGAGGATGAGGTTGATCAAAATTAGAACTACGTGCAACCACCAGCACCACAACCACCAGGTCGTCCACATGCAAATAATGGCAATGTTAGGGCTCCCCCCAGGTACGAGATCATGACCATCTCCCTAAACTAAAATTGAATATTCCACCATTTGAGGATAGATATGTTCCTGATATATATCTTACTTGGGAGTTAGAAACTGAACAACGATTTACATGTTTACAATATCCTGAGGAGAGACGTGTTCCTGCTGCTGTTTGTGCTTTCACTAGCTTTGCATGTGTTTGGTGGTCTGAACATTATAGATTATATCTTGTTCCAGCTACTTGGGCTGCTTTGAAAACTGCTATGCGTACTCGTTGGGTTCCACCATATTATCAACGTGAATTACTTCAAAAATTGCAGCGCTTAAGACAAGGAAAAAATTCTGTAGAAGAATATTATCAGGAATTACAAACTGGTTTGATTAGATGTGGTATTGTTGAGGAGAATGAAGCTATGCTTGCACGTTTTATGGGTGGATTAAATAGAGAGATTCAGACCATTCTAGAGTATAAGGATTATAATAATATCACTCGTTTATTCCATCTTGCTTGTAAAGCTGAACGTGAAGTGCAGGATCGACAGGCATTGGCGCGAACTAACTTTTCTGCAGGTCGACCTTCATCATGGACACCACGTGCATCATCTACTTCTACTGCACCATCACCTCCTTCACGTGCCACCTCCAACCGTGATACAAGAAAGCAGGTACAACCACCACTATCTGCCAAGAGCACACCTGCTGGGCCTGCACAGAGCTTTTCTTCTTCCATGGCGTCAACAGGGCACACAAGTGATATTATTTGTCATCGTTGTAAGGGAAGAGGACATTTTGCGAGAGAATGCAAATCTCAGCGTGTGATGATTGCTACCGAGGATGGGGGGTATGAGTCCGCTAGTGACTATGATGAGGAGACTTTGGCTCTTATTACACATGAAGAACACGGTGGAGATGATTCTGATCATGAGACGCAATACATGGCTGCTGAAGATGCTGACATGTATGAATGTTTAGGTGCTCAACATGTTTTGAGTGTGCAGGTTACACAAGCTGAGCAAAATCGAAGGCATAATTTGTTCCATACAAAGGGAGTTGTGAAGGAACGTTCTATTCGCGTCATCATAGATGGTGGGAGCTGCAACAACTTGGCTAGCATGGAGATGGTGGAGAAGCTATCTCTCACCACAAGACCGCTTCCACATCCTTACTACATCCAATGGTTCAACAACAGCGGCAAGGTTAAGGTAACACGTACTGTTCGGGTGCATTTTAGTATCTCTACATATGCTGATTATGTTGATTGTGATGTGGTACCTATGCAAGCATGTTCCTTATTACTTGGTAGACCATGGCAATTTGATAAAAATTCTGTACACCATGGTAGAAATAATTAGTATACTCTTGTTCATAAGGATACAAATCTTACTTTGCTTCCTATGACTCCTGATTCCATTTTGAAAGATGATATTCATAGAGCTAATAAAGCAAAACAGGAGAAAAATAAGAGTGAAAATCAGATTGTGGCAAAAGAATTTGAGCAACAAATGAAGCCTAATAATAAACCATCTAGCGTTGCTTCTGAAATTAAATTGAAAAGTGCATGTTTACTTGCCACTAAATCTGATATTGATGAGCTAGTTTTTAGCAAATCTGTTTCCTATGCTTTTGTGTGCAAAGAGGCATTATTTTCATTCGAGGACGTGCCTTCCTCTCCCCCTGCAGTCACTAACATTTTGCAGGAGTTCGCTGACGTCTTCCCACAAGACGTGCCATCGGGATTACCACCTATTCGAGGGATTGAGCATCAAATTGACTTAATTCCCAGTGCATCGCTACCCAACCGTGCACCATGCCGTACCAATCTAGAGGAGACGAAGGAGATTACGCGTCAAGTACAGGAGCTACTCGACAAAGGTTATATTCGCGAATCCCATAGTCTTTGTGCTGTTCCTATTATTCTAGTGCCGAAAAAGGATGGTACGTCGCGTATGAGTGTTGATTGTAGAGGTATTAATAATATTACTATTCGTTATCGTCATCCTCTTCCTAGGCTAGATGATATGCTTGATGAATTGAGTGGCTCTACAGTATTCCCCAAAGTTGATTTGCGTAGTGGATACCATCAAATTCGTATGAAATTGGGAGATGAATGGAAAACAGCTTCTAAAACTAAGTTTGGTTTATATGAGTGGTTAGTCATGCCTTTTGGGTTAACTAATGCACCTAGTACTTTCATGAGACTAATGAATGAAGTTTTACGTGCTTTCATTGGACGATTTGTGGTAGTCTATTTTGATGATATACTGATTTATAGAAAATCTTTGGAAGAACATTTGGAACATTTACGTGCTGTTTTTATTGCTCTACGTGATGCACGTTTGTTTGGTAACCTTGGGAAGTGCACCTTTTGCACCAACCGAGTATCTTTTCTTGGATATGTTGTTACTCCACAGGGAATTGAAGTTGATAAAGCCAAGATTGAAGCTATTGAGAGTTGGCCGCAGCCCAAAACGGTCACACAAGTGAGGAGTTTTCTTGGACTCGCTGGTTTCTATAGGCGTTTTGTGCGAGATTTTAGCACCATTACTGCACCTCTCAATGAGCTTACAAAGAAGGATGTGCCTTTTGTTTGGGGTACCGCACAGGAAGAAGCCTTCACGATATTGAAAGATAAGTTGACACATGCTCTTTACTCCAACTTCCTGATTTTAATAAGACTTTGAGCTTGAATGTGATGCTAGTGGAATTGGATTAGGAGGTGTGTTATTACAAGATGGCAAACCTGTTGCATACTTTTCTGAAATATTGAGTGGGCCTAGTCTGAACTATTCTACTTATGATAAAGAATTATATGCTCTTGTTCAGACCTTAGAAACATGGCAACATTATTTATGGCCCAAAGAATTTGTTATACATTCTGATCATGAATCTTTGAAACACATTAAAAGTCAAGCTAAACTGAACCGTAGACATGCTAAATGGGTTGAATTCATTGAGACTTTCCCTTATGTCATTAAACACAAGAAGGGTAAAGAAAATGTTATTGCTGATGCATTGTCTCGTCGTTATACTATGCTTTCACAACTTGACTTTAAAATATTTTGTTTGGAGACCATCAAAGATCAATATGTGCATGATGCTGAATTTAAAGATGTATTGCAGAATTGTAAAGAAGGTAGAACATGGAACAAGTTCGTCGTTAACGATGGATTTGTGTTTCGTGCTAACAAGCTATGCATTCCAGCTAGCTCCGTTCGTCTTTTGTTGTTGCAGGAGGCGCATGGAGGAGGACTAATGGGACACTTTGGCGTGAAGAAGACGGAGGATATACTTGCTACACATTTCTTTTGGCCAAAGATGAGACGGGATGTTGAGCGTTTTGTTGCTCGCTGCACTACATGTCAAAAAGCTAAGTCACGACTCAATCCTCATGGTTTATATATGCCTTTGCCTGTACCTAGTGTTCCTTGGGAGGATATATCTATGGACTTTGTTTTAGGTTTACCTCGAACAAAGAAGGGGAGGGATAGCATATTTGTTGTTGTGGATAGGTTCTCGAAAATGGCACACTTTATACCATGTCATAAAAGCGATGATGTTGTTAATGTTGCTGATTTGTTCTTTCGTGAAATTATTCGCTTGCATGGTGTGCCAAATACTATTGTTTCAGATCATGATACTAAATTTCTTAGCCACTTTTGGAGATGTTTATGGGCTAAGTTGGGGACTAAACTGCTTTTTAGTACTACTTGTCACCCCCAAACTGATGGTCAAACTGAAGTAGTCAATAGAACATTCTCTACTACGCTTAGGGCTGTTTTGAAGAATAATAAGAAAATGTGGGAAGAATGCTTGCCTCATATTGAATATGCTTATAATCGTTCGTTGCATTCTACTACTAAGATGTGCCCTTTTGAAATTGTGTATGGTTTCCTACCTCGTGCACCCATTGATTGGTTGCCTCTTCCATCTTCGGAGAAGGTTAATTTTGATGCTAAACAACGTCTGAATTGATCTTAAAAATGCATGAGTTAACTAAGGAAAACATTGAGCGTATGAATGCTAAATATAAACTTGCTGGAGATAAGGGTAGAAAACATGTTGTCTTTGCACCTGGAGATCTTGTTTGGTTACATTCACGTAAGGATAGGTTTCCTAATTTGCGCAAATCAAAGCTAATGCCACGTGCTGATGGTCCTTTTAAGGTGTTAGAGAAAATAAATGATAATGCATATAAACTTGAGCTGCCTGCAGATTTTGGGGTTAGTCCCACTTTTAACATTGCAGATTTGAAGCCTTATTTGGGTGAGGAAGATGAGCTTCTGTCGAGGACGACTTCGTTTCAAGAAGGGGAGGATGATGGGGACATCAATACCATTGTAACACCCACAACCCCTGCTACTATACATACTGGACCGATTACTAGAGCTCGCGCACGCCAATTAAATTACCAGGTACTTTCGTTTCTTGGTAATGATTCTAATGTTCATGAGAATATGATGCTGCCTAAATTGGATACATTTGTTTTGCTTACAAATGAAGGGCCTAGCTTGGAGAAGGATGAAGATTGGAGCAAGAACAAGCATGGAGTTGATGGCATGTGCAAGGGAGACAAGAATAGAGTTTCAAGTGATGATTTCAGGACTTTGAAGCCACCATAATGAGTGCATGAAGCCTTGGACGAAATATACAAGATGCTACTTCATAATTTTCGTCGAGAGGCTATTCTAGGTGTTGCGTCACCTTATTTTTTGGCCAGTCCCATGTAATTTCGAAATACTTCAATATAGGCTGTTTTTAGAGTCCGTATGTGTGGGGAAACAAGAGTTAGGGTGGGTTTCGGACCCCTCCTCCAAGGGCCACGAAATTCCCCCCTCTTCCTCCATATATACAGCCGCTAGGGCATCGTTTAGACTTTCGGTTTTGTTTAGATTAAAAGTTCGCCATAGCTGCAACTTCACGTACTTCGTTTGTGTTCAACGACCAGACAAAGGCATCACAAAACCCCACCTTCATTAATAAAGCTTTCCTCTTTTATTCGCAATATCCAGATTGCAATCTCAGTTTTTTACTTGTTCTTCATTTGCTCGCAGGAAATAGACCCTCGTTGTCAGGTTGATCGTGCTCCGGCGTGGTCAATAACCCCTCGGAAGTTGGTTCAGCGATTGCTAAGGCGCGACGTCTTCGCACGTTCGTAGTCGGATCGTCAAAGTCGACTCCCACAGAAAACGATTGTTATCTCATCGAAACATCGGGACACCTTTGCCTCTATCAAGAGCACCATACCAACCCATCCGTCCGTCAAAACAAGAACAAAACAGCTCGGGGGAACACTCGCGACATCCAACAGGACCTGGAGGGTAGAACAGGACACACGAAGTCAATACACAGATCGCGGGGATATGCCCCGACCGGTGATGATGGTCACCTATTCGGACACAACAGAGCCGACCACGCTCGGTCCGAACTCTGTAAACAGAGTCCGCCGGAGGTGCTTCATAGCGTGGCTCAACATAGAGGAGCCGCACACCCTCTCTGCTTCACCGACGAGGTAATGGAGCATGAATTTCCAGACGGGTTTAAACTCATTAACATCGAATCATACGATGGAACAACGGATCCCGCGGTATGGATTGAGGATTACGTCCTCCATATTCACATGGCTCGCAGAGACGACCTTCATGCCATCAAATACATACCTCTCAAGCTTAAAGGGCAAGCTCGGTACTGGCTAAACAGTTTGCCAGAAAATTCTATTGGTAGCTGGGAAGACTTGGAAGACGCCTTTCGAGACAACTTCCAAGGAACATATGTCCGGCCATTAGATGCCGATGACTTAAGTCGTATTGTCCAGAAGCCCGACGAGTCAGCCAGGGAGCTCTGGACTAGGTTCTTAATAAAAAAGAACCAAATTGTCGACTGTCCGGACGCAGAAGCCCTCGCAGCCTTCAAACATGGCATCCGGGATGAATGGCTAGCACGTCACCTTGGCCAGGAAGGACCCAAATCCATGACAGCCCTTACCGCTCTGACGACTCACTTTTGTGCGGGAGAGGACAACTGGCTCGCTCGTAAAAGCAACAACGCCAGCGACCCGGGCACTTCCGAAATTTGAGACGGCAACGGTAAGCCACGACGAACCGAACACAACAGTCGCAACAATACTGAAAAATTACGCGACACAGCGGTCAACACCGTATTTCACAATCCGAAACCCGGTCAACGGAAGAAGCCACTAAAGGCAAACCAGGATGGATCGTCCACCCTTGACAGAATATTGGATCGACCTTGTCAAATCCACGGTCATCCTGATGAGCCAGCTAACCATACCAAAAGAAACTATTGGGTCCTCAAGCAGGCAGGCAAGCTCAATGCCAATAGCAAGGGGAGGAGGCCACCAGGCGACAAAGACGACGGAGCGGCTCGCCAGCCGAACATCAGGGGCCAGAAGCGGTTTCCCTCCGATGTTCGACCACTCCTGGAACGGAAATAGCAGTTCGGCTTCCGCCACCCACCTGCCATACCGACGAGATTTACACCACGCGTACATCACTACGCACTGAAGATACCATGGGCATCAGCGGAAGCACACTATGGACAACCCTGCAAGAATCCCCATAATGTTTTTATCCGTTTTTCTTATTTTTCTGTATCATTTCTTAAGAACAGGTGACCAACACGACAACATCTACAACGGACTCTATCGGAGTTCGGATCCGTATACTCACCTAAGGGGCTACTTACGTTCAGGATTCCCCTCCCCGAGGACGGGCGGCGCAGACGTGCGACAGGAGGTCCAAAGTAACTTTTGACCGCACTCTTTATTCCGAGCCTGTACTATGCCCCTTTTTCCTCTGTACCCGACCCCGAGCATGTCAAATAGCCGGGCTTGTGGTTTCTTTTTTATTATATATATATACACACACACACACACATAAATTCGTCATTGGCGTATTGCTCCGCTCCCAGTAAACCTCGTCCGAACCAATATTTCATACTCTTGCAACAATGAGTACAGCCTCAACGGCTGTGTTACACATGCACCTCGGCATACCCTACCAGGGGCTCGGTATGGGAACGAAAGAGTTGCCAGCAAAAGTCCGAACAGCTCTATAGCGTACTTCGGCGTCGCATGTTTGGCCTTATATGCATCAGCTCCGAATCATTGTCTTGGGTCAATAGTTGGGTTGCCCGGCTCCTGTGCTTGCTACCCTACGTTCCGCTCTATCGGCTAGGGTAGTAAAGGGAGAACTACTGCGATTGTGCCCTGGTCTAAACCGGGCGAGCACCTCAGTAGAGAAAGCCGAAAACTGATTGTCATGATGCGGCGAGAGCTGATCAACCACTTGATGACTTCTTGGAATCCTTAGCGATTCTCCGTGTCACATGAGGGATCTTTTTTAGATCAAATATGCAAGGCATTATACGCTGCATACATACGAGGGGCTATATCGTAGCCCCACCATAAAACTCCTATGGCTAAGTGAAAGTGTTAACGCCTTATAGTCCGATTGCCTGGTTCGCTGCATTATCACCTCCTTTACGGACCAAGACGTTGGATAAAGAGTGATTAAATGCTTTTCCGAACACCCCCGTACTTCCTACGAGGGGGCTGAAGCCGGCGACTGGAAAACATTCAAATTACATTAAAACGGCCGCACAGGAGGAATTCAAGCTTTGGTGCCAAAACATAAAATAGATCAATTGTCTTTTACAATTCTAATACACCTCACGCGAACATTATGTTCTTCGAGAATTGACCCTCTATCAAGAGGACGGCTTCCAGGACGTCTTCAAAATAATGCTCTGGCTCATTACGGTCCTTGCCCTTGGGCGGACCGTTTGTCGCAACATCGACGGACTTCATCTTCCCCCAGAACGTCTTGACTCGGGCAAAGGCCATCTGTGCACCCTCAGTGCATGCCGACCGCTTCGTAGCATCGATAAGAGGCACCACATCAACAAAGCGCCGCACCAGGCCATAATAGCTCTTGGGAACAGGCTCACCGGCCACAACCGGATTGTGACATTCTTCATGGCGTCGCCGGATATCCTATGAAGCTCGGCCCACTGGGACATCTGTTCATTTAGCAATAGAGGGCGCTTTCATGCGCCAAATTGTGACCAGAAAAGCTTCTCCATTGCATACCCCTCTTGCGCTTGGTAAAATTGCGCCGCATCAGAAGAACTCTTCGGCAAGTCTAAAATTCGGCCAGAGAACTCCAGACCTGGTTTAGCTGAGCATAGTCCGGATCGCCAAACTTAGTCTGAAGCAAAAAGGGCTTACTAGCCACTATCTCCTTAGCCTGCCGAATCTCTTCACGAGCTGCCCTAGATTCAGACCGAGCTTCACTCGCCTCTCGTACAGCCTTATCAAGTTCAGCCATTTTGGCTTTATTCTCCTTCTCAAGGAATTCACAGCGGCTGGCAGTAGCCTTCAATTCAAGCACCAGTGCGGATATTTTCTCCTCACTTCAGTGCCGAGCTACCTGTTCGGCTCTTAGATCAACCGATGCCTTCTCGGCAGCCGCATCACTACACCGGGCCTGCTCCTTGGCCCAGGCTAGCTCCGTCCGAAGAGCTTCAACGGCGGCAGCACCATCTGCAATCATGCACATTTTATATAAAACCCTTTTCGGCGCCAGGCCTACATTACAAGAACATTGGTGTAAGGAATGCTCGAACTATATACCTTGCGAGTCGTCAAGACGCCTGTTGATCAATGCAATATCATCTTCTGCAATATCCAGCTTTTGCTGCAATTCAGCCACTTCCGTATTTCGGGTAGCCGCAGGAGGGGAGGCAGCCTGTATTCCAAGTTAAATCAAGGTTAGTAACTGAGCATATCTTTTTGATCCTCCGATCGCTTCCTTCAGAAGGCAATCCGAGTCTCACGGGCTACTGCATATACAACAGGTGCATTCTGTCAATATCATTCAATTGGCAAAACTACATCACAAACCTCAAAACCTCTTAGAAGGCTCGAGAAAGCCTCGTTCAATCCGCTTTTCCCGGATAGAACCTTTACGACCACCGAAACCATCATGGCACGGTGCTCCTCTAAAATGGACGCTCGCCGCAGCGTGTCCGTCAACATTTCCGGCGCTCCGGGGTCTTCGGAAACTGCCGCCGGAGTACGACATTCCTTTAAAGGAATCTGCTTATCCTCCCCCAGAATCGTCTCTAGCTGTAAACCGGATGGTTTGGGGCCGTCATTCTTGATTCCCGAACCCTGGGTGACAGAGGCACCACCTTCGGGTAACGCCTTCTTTGTTTCCTGCACCGCTTGACGATGGGGAGGAGCCCTTCGGGACGATGCCTCGGCATCATCCCCCCTATTGGGCGAAGAAGCCGGAGATGGCGTGTCACTCTCCATCATCTCCGGAAGAAGGTCTCCCGAGGAGGAGGATGATTGAGAAACACCAGGCGTTACCCTGCATGGATGTGCATATGTCGGATGATTACTTCACTAATAGGAAAAGAATGAGGTACGTTTAAAGTGCCCCAGCCTCACTTACGGTTTGGCCAGAGGTTGGTCCTCGCCAGAAAGCCTTACGGCAGCATCGCTCGCCCGGTCCAAACTGCCCGACGATGGCATTTTTCCTCTCTTGGAAGGCTTCCCCTCCTAATCCTCGGAAGCAGCCCTCTTTTTGCCATGGAGAATTTCCTCCTCACCTTTGCCCTTGGGCAAAAGAGTTTTGGTTTCCCCGAACATAGCGTCTAATTCATCCTTAGGGCGGGTATCACCTTCGGGCTCCCCGCTCTAGCCCCCCTCTGCAGACACCTGGTACGGTGTGGGAATCAGCATTCTGGTCAGCAGGGCGGTCGCAGAGTCTTCGGGAAGGGGCACCGGACACCAGATTAACACTGCTTTCTTTATCCAGTCCTATATAGGGATGGATTGTTCAGTATCTTTTCAAGAGATGGTTGAATGGAAGGTGTTCAGAGTTTGAATACTTACCACAGTGTCCGGATGATTGCAGTCAAGGCCGACGTCTTCGGTGGTGTCCGGCCATTGCTCTCGTTCCCCGAAGTATAATTTCCACATTCCTTCGTGCGTGGTGCCAAAGAAGTGCTGAAGAGGCCGCCGCCCTTCTGGATTAAACTCCCACATAAGGAGAGGCCGCCGCTAACATGGCAGGGTCCGGCGGACCAGCATTACTTGAACGACGTTCACAAGACCGATGCCCTTCTCGGTAAGGCTTCGGATGCGACCTTGCAGAGTCTGCACTTCATTGACGGATCCCCGGTCCAGTCCCTTATTGATCCATGAAGTAAGCTGAATTGGAGGGCCGGGTCAGATCGCAGGCATAGCCGCCCACTTGGAGCCCCGCGGCTCGTTGATATAAAACCACCCCTGCTGCCATAGGTCGGAAGACTTGGCAAAAGATCCTTCAAACCAAACCGCGCTGGCAAGCTTACCTATTGTGACACTGCCGCACTCTGCCTACTCCCCCTCTGTCACCTGCGGCCTCGCGTCAAAGGTGTTGAGCCACAAACCAAAGTGCGGAGGAGTCCGGAGGAAGGCCTCACACGTGACGATAAATGTCGAGATGAGAAGAATAGAGTCCGGGGCCAGATCATGAAATTCTAGCCCATAGTAGAACAAGAGCCCCCGGATGAAGGGGTTAAGCGCGAACCCTAACCCATGGAGGAAGTGGGACACAGACACTACCCTCTCGCCGAATTTGGGGGTAGGAACGACCTGCCCCTGTGAAGGAAGCCGATGAAGGATTTCCGGGTCAGATACCTCGCTGCGCGGAGCTTCGCAATATCCTCCTCTGCGAAAGAAGAAGCCACCCACCAGCCTTGACGGCTGGATTAGGACATGATTTGGGCTGGTGGCGATGGGAACCTGAGGGTTGGAACTTGGGGTAGCTAGGGTTGAGGAAGAAGCAAGCGCAAATGAAGAAGACGAGTCTGGGACCCTATATAAAGACCCCAAATACTAAGCGTATCCACCTGGGTCTCGAAACTTACCTATCCCCGGAGAGTTGTACCCAGGGGACGGTTGGGTTACCCACGCTTGCATTAATGAAAATCCCGTGAATAAGTGAACACGATCTCTGCCTTGGGGAGACGTGCCAGTAAAACCGCGTCCCGAAACGTGGGGCGACGTGCCAGTCAATGGTCGGAAATAGTAACCGGGCAGGCGTGATGTAACGCCCACGATGTGGCTATATCTCCCACGTGTCGAGGCACGATTTAGAGGCATAACCGCATAGTGGTTTTGTCGCAAGAAGGGTCATCTTCACACAATCCCATGTAATGAACAAGAATGGGATAAAGAGTTGGCTTACAATCGCCACTTCACACAATACATAAATATCATCATACAGCATCCAAAATACAAACATATAGACCGACTACGGTCAAAATCCAGATGAAAATAAGACAACCCCAAATGCTAGATCCCCGATCGTCCCAACTGGGCTCCACTACTGATCATCAGGAAAAGACACATAGTAACGACCACGTTCCTCGTCGAACTCCCACTTGAGATCGACGCCATCGTCTGCACTGGCATCGTCGGCACCTGCAACTGGTGTTGGAAGTATCTGTGAGTCACGGGGACTCAGCAATCTCACACCCGCGAGATCAAGTCTATTTAAGCTTGTAGGACAAGAGGTGCAAAGAGGTGGAGCTGCAGCGGAAAAAAAACATATATGGTGGCTAACTTGCGCAAATGAGAGCGAGAAGAGAAGCAATGGAACGAGCGTCATCTGGCAATGACCAAGAAGAGGTCCTGAACACCTACTTACGTCAAACATAACACAGACCGTGTTCACTTCCCGGACTCCGCCGAGAAGAGACCATCACGGCTACACACGCACTTGGTATATTTTAATTGGGTCAAGTGACAAGTTATCTAAAACCGGACATTAACAAATTCCCATCTGCCTCATAACCGCGGGCACGGCTTTCGAAAGATATTACCCTGCAGGGGTGTCCCAACTTAGCCCATCACAAGCTCTCACGGTCAACGAAGGATAAACCTTCTCCCGGAAAGACCCGATCAGTCTCGGAATCCCGGTTTACAAGACATCTCGACAATGGTAAAACAAGACCAGCAAAGCCGCCCGAATGTGCCGACAAATCCCGATAGGAGCTGCACATATCTCGTTCTCAGGGCACACCGGATAAGTCAAGCTACGAGTAAAACCAGACCTCGAGTTTCCCCGAGGTGGCCCCGCAGGCTGCTCGGTTCGGACCAACACTCGAGGGAGCACTGGCCCGGGGGGGTTGAAATAAGATGACCCTCGGGCTCGCGAAAACCCGGGGGAAAAGGCTTAGGTAGCAACTGGTAAAACCAAGGTTGGGCCATGCTGGAGGAGTTTTATTCAAGGCGAACTGTCAAGGGGGTCCCATAAATCACCCGACCGTGTAAGGAACGCAAACTCAAGGAACATAATCCCGGTATAACAGTAACTAGGGCGGCAAGAGTGGAACAAAACACCAGGCATAAGGCCGAGCCTTCCACCCTTTACCAAAATATATAGATGCATTAATTAAATAAGAGATATTGTGATATCCCAACATATCCATGTTCCGACATGGAACAAACTTCAACTTCACCTGCAACTAGCAACGCTATAAGAGGGGCTGAGCAAAAGCGGTAACATAGCCAAACAACGGTTTGCTAGGAAAGGATGGTTAGGGGCTGACATGGCTGAAATAGGGGACATGATATAGCAAGAGATAGGTAGCGAGCATGGCAATAGAGCGAAACAACTAGCATAGCAAAGATAGAAGTGATTTCGAGGGGTGGTCATCTTGCCTGCAAGATTCTCAGAGTTGTCGAAAGCTTGATCCTCGTAAGCGTACTCGACAGGTTCCTCGTTCACGAACTCGTCTCCCGGCTCTACCCAAAACAAGAACACAAACAAACGGAACCACAATCAACAACGAGATATGCGCAAGCAACATGATGCAAAACATGTGTGATATGCAAGATATGATATGCGATGCATATGCGTGCTCCGGAAGGGAAATGATGAACATGGCAGTAACTTGGCAAACCAAGCATGCCACTGGAAAGATGAGATGATTTCGGTCGAAATCGATATAAAGATCACCGGAATCGGATGCACGGTTTGCAAATGACAAGCAAAACAAGAATGACACGAATCTGCGATAACAGCAAGATAGCACTTAAAATACAACAAGTAACAATACTACAGCATCCCAACGTAGCAAAAAAAGCACATGGAAGTAATCTACAGGAGATGCTTGACAAAAGATGAACACTGAGCTACTGCTAGTTCACAACATATCCAGCTCAAACAAGCATGGCAAAAGTGCAAAAGATTACAGGTTCACAGACTTAGTGAAAAACTGGACATGGCAGAAATCAGCATCAGGTAGCAATGTTCAGAGCACGAAATCAATATGCTACAGAAACTTAACATAGCAAAACAAGGCATGGTAGTGTTATACTAAATGCACATGACAAAAGTCCCTTACTGACCATAAGCCAAAAAGGACCATAGGATATGATGGCAAGCATGTAAACATAGCAAGTTTCGTTATCAGGTTTCAGACATAACAGAAAACAGAGCATGGCAGAAATGTTAATATGTAGGCCTCTTTGTGAGCTTGATGCACTCACTACAGAGCAATGCATGACAAACCAAGCATACCTACAGCAAGATGGCATGTTTAAGAAGCTATCCACGGCAAGAACAATTACATGGCATGTATGGATCAACTACAATAAGCTTGGCAAAAATGCATGTCATGTTAAGAATCTGCCAGAAATATTTTATAGCAAAAGTAGAGCAAGATTGAGTCATGCTATGGTACTCTAAAATTGCAAACAATTGCAGGAATGGATCAATTACAACTATAGATACAAAATATCCTTACTGAATATCTCCAAAATATGCATGGATCTCCCTCTATCATCAAGTTTACATGGCAACAAAATTACAACAGACAAGGACTTAGAGAAATCACTAAGTCCCTGAAATCAGAAATATTACGGGGCCTACTTTGCATGCTTGTGCTAGTCATCACAAAGATCACAAAAATACATGGACTATACCACTGGAAAGATGGCATGGCATACTTCAAAACACATGTAGAGCTCATGCTCATAAGATGCACAGATTAAATGATACAAAAATGACAAATCTCCAAGTTCTGATAAGACCAGAGATTAACAGCAACTAGCCCTCTTCCAACGAAGATTTGGGTATCAAGATGACCTCTAATGAAAATGGTGCAATTGAACAAAATGAAGAGCATCACGAGACGAACAATTTGACATATTGTACACGCGAATCGGAGCTACATGCACAAAGTTATCGCATCGGGAACAGGAGCATATGCTGAGAAAAATCTGGGACTTAGAAAATATTAGGGCGAGAGAAAGTCAACGGGGCAGTACCCTCGATCGGATCTGGGCCGGCTCCCGAGCTCGAGCCCGAGCCCGACGGCGGCGGGGCAGGGACCGGCGGTGGCGGTCGCCGGCGGTGGAGGAGGGCCCGGAGGGCGGCGGCGGCGGGCGGCGCCGGGGCCGGAGGGGAGGCCGGCGGCGGGCGGCGGCGGGCGGCTGGGCCGGCCGGCGGGGGACCGCGGCGGCGCGCTGCGGCGGCGGAGGCGGCGGCGGCCGA